>NC_048907.1:1344714-1436304 GCF_011077185.1 Oxyura jamaicensis
CAAACAGCACAGACCCTTAAACAAACAGCACAGACCCTTAAACAAACAGCACAGACCCTTAAATTATGGTATGTAAAAGCTCGTTACAGATTCAGAACAAAACTACAGCTATTTGTAACCGAGTTTCTGCTTTCCTAAAAAGTCTGAGTGTCCTTGGAAAAAGGAAGCTGGCAGAGAGGGTTGTTGTGTGGCACCCTCAACATTAGTAGCAACTGTACTATGTAATCCTCGGCTGCTCTTTTTCCTGTCTTTTCCAGTACCTATACTAAGAAAGAGGAACCTTCTGTTTTAGAAGGAAGGGGGGAAGTGTCGCAGATTTTATTTATTTTTATACAATGCCAGCAAGAGAAGAAGGAATGTAACAAAACTCAGTTTACAACACAGAACAAAGGAAATCAGCTTGAAATATTATTTTTTCCTTGTAACCTTTGAAATGCTTCATAGAAAAAAAGCAACATGAGACAGATGTTCTTACAAAGGCAACAGCACTCTTTATTTCCGCTGAAGGGAAAAAAAAAAAAACAAACATAATTTCACCTTCTACCTCACGACTTTGTCAAGAGCTCAATGCAAGGCTTTTTCCCTTTTTTGCAATTGAGAAAGTCACAGTAATCCTCTTTGTAAAGACAGACGCGGTTCCAACACAGACCGCTGCCCCTGTGCAGGACAGCCACATTCAGCGTTCCTGCAGACACCAAATAAGCCAGTTATGGTTGCAAGCTGTAGCACTAAACAAATATGGTGCAGATATACCAGTTCTAGTGTACACTGAATTTTAATTGCCCGCTACATAAAACAATGGATTATAGGTTTAAAGTAGAGTTCTAAGTTACCAACCATCTCACTGGTTAAGATCAAGTCTATTTTAGAGTGATTTTAAACTAGTTAATTGTTGGTCACACAGAACTGCCCTGTTTTGCTCAAGGAGTAAGTGCAGGATTAGGTAGCAAGCTCAGACCATATGTACCATAGGTTCTTCGCCCTTCTGCCAGCCAGAACTGAGGAGTATTGCTCACATTTAACTACTGTAAGGCTTTCCTGTGGACGTACATACGTTGTGTACTTGTGGAGTGCACTCGAGAGTCACAGTGTAAGTACTGTAAACACTGACAGAAGTGCAGATAAAATAGCTACAAATATACCCTATGTCTAAAGACCTGAGGAAAGCTGGTTAAAATGTGTTTTGGAACTATTACAATACCATTTCAGTGAGCGTAGTCATAGTGGCTTGTTCTAAAATCAATAAAAAGATTCAGATAAAAAAATATATGTATTCACATGAAGGATAAGCATTTGAATTTTAAAAAGCAACACACACTTCCCTTTCGGATGACAAAATTAAAACTCATCTTCCAATAAGTATACATTAAAGTTTCACCTGAAGTTTCTCCTATTTGAAGTTAGCACCCATATACAGGCACGCACACATGCACATGCACACACAGAGAGATCTCAAGAAGCACCTGTATCTACCACTTATTTTCTTGCTGCCCTCTGACTATGGGAACTAGCTGGTTTTGAATCACTGCAGAAACTGCTACCTCACTAGGCAGATGGTCCCCTTGTAGGATCTAGAGTTTTACTGGCTACTTGTTTTGTCCTATTTCAGAAAGCACTGGTTTAATCTTGAGCTTGGATTAGCCGTTCAAGTATAAAATTATTCCTCTTAAGCAGGAGCACATGATAAAAATCTTGGTAACTAGAGAAGAAAAAAATCACATATAAACAAAACTAACAGAATTTATCTGTCAGCGTGGTATACCGTCAGCATAAAGAACTACTGTAGGTGTATGTGTGAAAATGCATATAGATACTCTTCCACATAACTGGAAGGAAGAGACAATGGCTTTGAGTTATTCAGAAATGACTAAGCAGATGAGTATTTCTTTGGTAAGTAATGAAGTGTCCCTCTTGAACTCCCCATCAATCAGGTTTTCAAACTTTACTGCAATCTTAAATCCTGATGCTAAGCAAAATTTCCACCTGCTCTTCAATAAATATGCATAGGTAAAAACTTACTTCACAGCTAAGGCTGCACAGCTGGGCAGCCAAATGCAGATGCCCATGTTCTGAAACTCCCTCAAAAATAATAATAAAAACAGCTGTCGTAGCTGCTGCTGCTAACTAAGAAGGCAGGTGAAATCTTTACTTAAGCAATCGAGGACTGGTCTTCAGACTGAGAGCTCTGAAAGCCTTCCGTTTTATACAGATTTGGTCATCCTTATTTCAGGAGATCACTAAGGAGCTACTTTTCCACGAGAGAAAGCCGTAAAACTTGCTGAAGCTCTGCATCTTCCTCTTCACGGCGTTGCTTCTCCCGTTCTTCCTGCTCTCGGACAGACAGCTCCATGGCAAGCTGCAAGTCTTTTTCAAAACTGTTTGGTTCGCTGGGGGTGCTGCAGCATGAATTACCTGTGCTTGTTAGATAGCTCTCCTGCAGCGCCCTGAGGGAAGAAAAAGAACTTCAAGTAGTAAGAGACAGAGAGATTATTTCATGTTTCCTCCTGCAATGATCCTCCCTAGCAACTGTATTCAAACTGCAAACCCAAATCGCTCTCTGAAAGGGCAGAAAGCAGCTCTCAGGATAGGAGAGTTGTTCTAACAGAGTTCCTAATGTAAAACGTGCTCTTTGAAGGTTCCTCAGAATCTTTCATACATATTTCTAAAAGTATTCCCTCACAGTTTAAAGGTAACAATTACTGCACACAAAAGAGCCAGGAGGATGCAGTTCTTCACCACACAAAGATTTTTTTTCACACTGAGCTGCAGGAAGACCCCACGGATACTGTAGCAGACTCCCAAAGGTCCACTAAATGCAGGTTACCAAGTTTTAAAGGACTACATCATGATATTGAAAATAAGAGCCTCCTTGAAGAGACAGTATCTAATATACAAACGCTTGAGCCAGAGGGACCAATTTCAGTTTTGAGAGCAGAGCAGAAGGGATGTGTTTACTTGGTGGGTGAAGAATCAGTTGTGTGTGCAGGTCAGTCCTGGAGCTGAGCTAAAGGGACTCAGAATATAAACCAGGGAAGCCCAGTTTGGAGTTCTCGCGTCTTGGAAAAGTAAAAATTAGAAGCAGCACAGGAAAAGAGACCTTGAATTCTGAACATCTGTTACTGTGTCCAGGGGAAAAACATTAGAAGTGCAGAATTGTTTCAGACTACTGTTAGAAGTATTTTTGCTCCACCACAGCATTTTTGACATGAAAAAAACAATCAGTTACCTCTGATACTGTATATTGAAGTCCTGTGAATATGCAACTGCTCCATTGGAATGCATCCCCACTTCCTAGAAATGGAAAAACAGAGACAATTCCACGGAAGTTAACAGATTTGTAGTGCAAATCACTGAAAGGAAAGCTTTAAATCACTCTTTATTTCTACTTTTAAAATGCATTTCTGTATTCTTTCCTCCTCTGAGGTTCTTGGAAAAATCCATCCTACATAACACTTCCCAAATATTGATTTAGTTCAGAGATGCAGCTATTGCTGCATTGTGAAACCTGTCCAATCTGCACTGAGCAGATTACAGCATACTTACTTTATTTCCACTGGATTCCAACAAACTCTGCTGAATAGCAAACTGCATGATCTCGTTATCTTCATCCTGCACGTGTATGTTCCTCCCATCATCTTGGACATGGTAAGATTTAGGGATCTCAAACACTGACTGGTCAACCTCGAAATTAGCACCTACAGAAGCCAAATATAGTTTAAAAGCACGGCATGTTTCTGCAAGTTGTTAATCAAAAAATTCTGACGAATGCTTATACATGCTTAAGTTATCTCCAAAAAATGAGATAAAGCTGACTACACATACACAGAGGCTTTGAAAGACTTCAGAGGCAAACGAGCACAACAGGTAAGAAAGGCCATATCGTGTCTTACTAAGGTGGCTGAACTCTGACAAAACCATACGGGAAGAAAAAGGGTGCAAGAGATAAATGGTGCAAGAGATAAATGGTGCAGTGGCTCTGACTTCTCGGAGGTTATTCCCAATGAATGGGTCTGTAAAAGCTTTTAGGACAGAGCATCACCTCATGCATGCAGTCACAAGCACCCTGCTCAAGCATAATCCACGCTCTTCTCAAAGACTGAGCTGTCACAATAAGTTTGTATCCTCCTTCCCATAACAATAGCTTTCATGCTGGCAGCACCACTCATCTAATGCACCAAAATTTAGACCTCAAAAAAAACTCGGGAAAGCTTGCAACAGCTCAGTTTAGTCAGGCAGGTTTTGAAGGGGGCAGAGTGGAATGACATGATCAGTATCACACAGTCAGGATCAGCTGCTGTACACCGCAGCTTCCTCTCACCCGTGAGTGTTTGATCCTCTGCAGTTAAACCATCTCTCTTCTGTGCACTCCGCTGACAGAAATGTAAGAAGATGTGATCACTGCACATTTCCACTCCTTACCTGAATCGCAGTGTGCGCCTCCAGCCATCTGTGATGTTTTCTCAGCTGTCCTGCAGCCATTGACGTTTTCAAAAGTAATTCGGGCATTCAGCACATGAAATAAGGGAATTTCTATTAAAAAAAATAAGTACAAGATTTCCATCAAAAAGAGAATTCTGACGTTCACTTTCACACCCGCAGCCACAAACCCTTACAGGTTTATGGAGTATATTCCACAAACTGCATGGCAAAGTGCAACTCACTTCACCAAGAAGTCGCTCTTAGTCATTCTCACTCTGCCTCTGTATCTCAGATTATTGTAAAAAACACCAAATCAAAGACATTCAAGCCAAGAGGAAAGGGTGAACAACAGCTCACTTGTACAGGAATGATACCATTTTAAAATTACACGTCTGTACTGGCTATAATTTGGATTCAATGATCCCAGACATACAAGATAACATATATCCGTGGTTTTGGTTCTGGATATGTTCAAGATAACTAGTAAAAAACTAAAATTGTTTTTGTAACTGTACATTGCAAAACCCATAGAAAGAATGGAAATGAAGATGCTAGACTAAAAATTGCTGAACATTACCAATTTTGACAGGGAATCCTGGTGGAAATTCCAGAGTGATGAAATCCTTAAGTCTGGCAAAATGAGCACTAGTTCTGGCCATCAGATCAATGATCGGAGTGACTTGTTCCATAAGGGACAGGGGAAACTCTTCACTCATCCACAAGGTTGCTTTGAACCTGAAGGAGTAAGTTGTATAAAAGCATCCTGAGTTCACAGTTTTGGAAACTGTGAAAGCAAAATACATGGCATTTTCAGCTCCTTCATACAAAGAGTAAGAACAGTTACTGCTTGAAGAAACCAAACCACACTCCTGGTCAGGCTAAAGGCAAGGCACAGGAGCTTACTGACACCTAGCAATATGTAAGGGATGGATTTTTAAAAGTTACAGCACTAGCCTGAATGCTTTCTTCTGGCTAATGGAAGAAGAATTAGACCATGGGTGAATACTTCAAGATCTCTCTTTCGATTAATTTTGCAAGGGAGGTAAAACTGTACTGGATATTTGTAAAATACAGTTTCCAGAGATCAGATGACTGGGAAAAAGGAAATGGGAAAAAGTTAAAATTTTACTTCTCACTTCTGTGTTCGAATGGTGACTTCTTTCGGTCTTCCTATATCTCTACCTTTCAAATCAAAGTTTGGGTCCAGGTATTCCTCCAGAGTAATAGCAGTAGGGTTGTTACTGGTGGCATACTCTGTTGTCTTGACCGTACTCTGGAAGGAAAGACAGAAAAAAGACCAGGTAGTACAGAATTAATAGGCAACGGCTAGTACAGAAAACTTGCAAGTTACCTCTTGTGAAGTAGCTCGTTCTCTGTTTTAGTCACCAGTGACGTTAGCCAGAAATACAAGCACACGTTTAAACTGTTTTCTACTGAGGTTAAAAATCTCAAATCATTTTAGAGACAAGAAAACCCTACACAAATACTTTAAAGCTAGAAATCAAAGCACACACAAACTGCATCATTTCTTTGCTCCAAATCTTTCACTAAAGACTAAACTTCGATGGGGGTATTTTAAATACCCCAAACCCCAGCTCTTCCTTTGCTAACAGATTCTACATGGTTTTCATGGGAGTGTTCAGAAGGAAGCACCAGCTAGCTACTCATACAGGAACATCTGACAAACAAGCAAAAGACTCCTCGGGGAACATTCAAACCTCATTATCAAAACTGCTGCTGAACTAAGGAAACAGGAAGAGGGATTCCCCATGCCCACAACTCTTATTGGTACAGATCTCAGCACTGTACTCGTTATGAGGTCAAAGACACTCACCTGAGCACCATACTCGTGCTCCACTGTACCCAGAAATGATTCCAGAGGGTTCCTGTCAGCTTCAGAAAACAGAAGGAAGAGTTTTCGATTATTACCAAATAGCAGTAAACTTCAAGTACACACCAGGCTAACAAGCAAGGCCTCTAACCCAAAGTGAAGTAAGCCATACACAGTCAGGAGAGAGCCCAGGTTTCCTGCAAGCTTTACCAGGGAAACCCAGGACCTAAAGGTGACAGAGTAAGATGGATACGAGACAGAACAGAGGCAAGGATTTTCGGTGGTTTCTATCTTGAAGAAATAGCTTTATTGTTCACAGTGCCTCCCCTCTTGGCCCCCAAGATAGGCCAATGAAGGGCAGCGTTTGCATATGAGGTTACCAGCCACCCATCCTTCCTCCAATTTAAGGACCAGAGAGAACCATAGGACCAGGAATGAAGAAGAAGACCAAGAAAACAAAGCTCACGTGAACCTTGTAATCATGGCCAAAATGAAGTAAAGGCATGAACACATTCCAGAGCACAAAATTGCATGGAAAAGTACAGCTTTTTAAAGTTTTCAATAAACTTTCAATAGCTTTGAAGGGCTCTTTCCTCTAAATACAGCTAGGATAAATATTTGGTCATTTGTAGGCTGGGAGTCAAATAACAAGCTACCTCAAACAGCACATGAAACTAAAGCAGGGCAAGGTCAGCAAGAAAAGTATTTCACGTCTTATCTGCCCACTTCTGCAGTCACGCAGAGAAGATATCAGAGAGCCACTTCACTCCAGCTGTCCTATAGAAATAATACCTTTATATCTTCTCTTTTCCTCTTCTGTTAAATGTTCCGTTCTGATTTTTGTGACCACATTCACGTTGTTTGCAATGTACACCTTTAAAAATAAAAGCACGAGGACAAAAGTCACCAGAGGTTAAAAAACAAGGTTCTTTCTAGAAACACCATGAACACAAACCTAAAGGAAGACAGAATAAAGTGACGTGGATCTGCTCCTTACAGACAAAGGCCTCTAACGCACTGGTGATCAACAGGGAGTGCTGCACTTTGATTTTCTGACCCCTTTGGTGTAACGGAAATCCCACATACTATTTGCTTGGCAGACCAGTGCTGAGGCTGAAACTACGCAGCCACCTGCTGGGCAAGCTGATAAAATATGAAACCCCACAAATGATACAACTCCAGATGCTGTTTCTAAACAGAGGTCACTCGCAAGACCTTCCAAACGAAATTCAGCCATGGTTTAATTCTGCAGGAGCACTGGTGAACCCCAACATCCCACCAAATAGTCCCGCAGCCTTGTGAGAAAAGCCCTTGAATAAGTGTACAAAGCTTCTGCATTTATTTCCCTGTTAAATGAAATTACAAAAATTATTTTTAATTGCACAAATTCCAAAATCTGGAGTAAACACAGACGTGAGGAAGTTAATTCTTGTGATTCCCAAATTCCTAAAACTGCAAGGCTGTAAAGCCATCTTCAAAAATATCTCCCAGAAGTGTGTCTGGGGAGGGAACCTGTCACAAAGACCAAAGTGACTGTATTGCTCATAAACATGGCCAGGGGCTTCAGTTTACTATCAGTCTCTTACTGCTTGAATTTGTGATGCAACTCACGGCACCAAGAAGCTGGTACTTCCTTCAATACTGGCACTAGAGAGTGCTCACAGCACTTTGCCAGGGAGTTCCTTGTCTGTTAAACAGACAAAGAATGACAACACAGGAAAACAAGTTCAATTCTGGTTTTTGAAAGGGAGATCGAAGTTACGGTGAATCTTTTGCCCCTCTTCTGCCGAAATGCTTCAATCCTCCCTCTCCCCAAAGCCCCTGCCGATGTGCCTGCACACACCCTTCCCACAAACTGGGCACCCTTCAAGTTCCTTGCTCCTGCCCAGTTCTGCTGGCAACACAAAACAGCTCTTGATGGGAAATTTAGGACCTGAAACACTCAGGAAATAAAGGCAAAACAATCATACTTCAGTTGGCTGTACGACTTCTTAGTTGTGTGCAACAGGCTTTACCTTTGCTTCGTAACCATTTACTCCTTCTGCTTTTTCTGTCCTCCACACCCAGAATCCAGTGGTGGTTCTGCCAAAGAGTGAATACCAGAGATGTCTACACAGTTGCATTTCTACACAGTCCCCAGCCCATTTTACTAAAAGTGCTTCGAACAACCAACATTTGTTAAGTCATTTGATTATTAACCCCAGACCTAAACACAGGACAATCTGTCCTCACGCACACACACCATGACAGAGCTGAGCAAGTCACACTGCTTTCATTCTTAGTGCATGGCCAAAGCTCTGAGGCTTAGTCACAGATTTTAAATTCAGATGTGGATACCTGAGCCACAGAGGAGGACAACCTAAAACCTGGATCATTCTGCCTGGCAGCCTGTGCACAGCAGCTTTTAACGCACAGAACCACAGCTTAATTTCAAAAGTAATCTGACACAACTGCTTGAGGAACAGATTTCTAGGAATATTTCTGTCTGGGAAATCTTTGTTCCTGGATGTGGAGATGCTGCAGTTACTAAGGCTCACTGAACGTCACGAGGACTAATTCTGGGAAGCTCTGAACGTACTAAGCATTCAGGAGAAAGATGCTGCAATTACACATCTCACTGAAAACACCTGTTGACAGCATGATCATGGGGTTGTTTTACTGCATCTCAGAACACTCCAAGAGGAGCTGCATAAAAAGGACGGTTTGAAGTAAGCTGACAGATACCTGGATAAGTATTTGCAGTGAACAAAGAAGATAAATGTGGTAGAAGGTACTATGGAAAGACACACTAGGCAGATTTTAATTGAAAGTATTAATGTGAGATTTGACTCATTTAGCTACACGCTGTAAGTTCTTGCCCATTGGTTTCAGTACTGGCACATTTTGCCAAGCAACAGCAGCTGACAAAGCATAGGTTTTTTACTTAATGGTACGTGGAGTTTAACGTAATTTCAGATCGAGCCATAAAGTACTTTATGAGTTTGACATTTTAGTCTTTAAAACATTATTGCAGGTATGACCATCATCAGTCTTGCAGTGTTTATTTGTTGAGAGCAACTTTGCATCTTACCTTTCAAAAGCGATATTTTTAGTATCAAGGCACGTATTAATAATTGGAGAGGTAAGGCGTCTTTCCACATCTTTTCTTTTTGGGGTCATAGATCCCAGCGTCAAACGCTTCATGTGTTGGGAAATCTCAAAGCGCTCTGTTGTGACAAACTTATCATCGTGATTTATCTCAATTAGTTCTGCCCAACCTCCGGTATCTGTTGGAACATTACATCTCATTTTAAAACACTTTACCAACAGCAATCCACAATGAAAAACCTGAGCATGTATTGTATCAAATCATGGCAGTTGCTAATTCACTGATTTTATTTGAGGGCAGATGAAAAGCAAGTGAGAAATTGAAGTAAGGTTTTAGCCCTATTACCAAATTTTGACCTCAAATTTACTCAAAAAAAAAAGCCAAACAAAAACCCCAAGCCATTATGTTAAATCACAAAAACACTATCTTCAAGACACTAAAGGAACATACATACAAAGCTTTCCTAAAATTCAGTACTCAGCCTCAACAGGTCTTTGTAAGCAAAGTTGGGGTTTCTCATTGTGGTTCACACAGTAGTTGGTGATCAACGGTGCAGACACGCCAAAGCATTTACCTTCGCCCTTGAAAATTAAGCTACGCCTTCCCCTCTCCCAGCTCATATTTTCAAATCCCAGCAACGTGATATCAACTCGCAACTTGGCACCACTTTTCCAGATGCGACAGACATCACTTGGACAAACCCTAGACACCAGTGGAACTACAAAAGAAAAGAAGGAACATGTAAATATAAAATATTCAAGACACGGAGCACACAAGAAGCCTGAACTGAAGCAGAAACCTGAGATATGAATTGCTCAGTACTGTGAGCATTATTCCACAAGAAGCAAGCGAGATTCTTCTCACAGCTAGACAGGGTCACTATCAGCTCGGGGACAAAACCCACCAATTCCAATTTAAAGAGTAACATGAGAAGGAATGAAGCACTGGTTCAGACTAACAGATGTGAAGTGGGTTCAAACCAGTCTCCTAGCAGCCTGATAGATAGCTGTTTGGAAAATGAAGTCAGCTCTAAGTCCTAGCATTCATTTCTTTAAAAGCAAAACGAGTACTTCCAAGTAGTCTGGGCATCTACATATCAGCCACGTATCACTGTCCTAGCCATCGATAGCCAAAGATACACGACCAAAATCCCCATAGAAGTCTTCACAGCGATTCTGACAATGGTTAAAGCCTCCATTTAAAAAAAAAAAAAAAGAAAAACAAAGAACAATTGTGCAACAGAAATACAAGCGGTTATTCTGAGAACTGAAGATAAGTATTCTGGGGAGCAGGGAATGAAGATTCCAGTAAATCTCTCTCTGCTTATCTTTTGCCATTTTTACATGAGCAGGTCCTTTTGTCTACTGCTTAGAAGAGAGAACAATGACCAGGACTCTTACCCCAGCTAGTAAACTCCCATTTCATTTCCACATAAAAGTCAGGAGTCTGGAAGAAGAAAACATCCTATGAATATTTCACAAAATGGTTTTAATCTAACGCTCAGAACAGCATTTCCCATGAAGGTTTTAGATAAAGGAAAAAAAAAAAATCAAAAAAGAACAGAACTTCAGAGAAAAATAAACATTAGAACAATTAAATTGAAGATAACAGGCATAAAATACATTACCTTACTGCTGATTTATAAGAAGCTATTTTGCTTTATTTTACTGTAGAAGCAGTAACACCTTCGAGAGTCATCCCCCAATGCTGGACTTCATGACTATGGATTTCAAAATCAGAATCAAGAAAAAGCCTCCACCTCCCAGGGATCTACGCAATATGCATGTTGAAAGGAAGAACACAATTGCCCACCTTCAGATCACAGGGCTCTAATCTCTGTTCCTGATTTCAGTGTACTTGAACAACTTGAATCAGACTTACAGTCCGGAGGAAGAGGTTTAATCTAAATAACTACCTCATTAATCTTTTGGAGTAATTCAGGAACTCCTCCAAGCGTCATAGAGGTCTGCTGATAGTCTCGATGCTGCAGAATCATATGTACCATCTCCGGATCTCCTGTGCTGACAGCTTCATGTAAAACTGAAAGAAACCCAGACACAAGCTAGTTTTAGTTTGCTTTCTGAGCAAAACACACAGCGCAGAAGCAGCCAAGGTACAGCATTAGTAACTGAAAAGCATTAACACACAATTTCTGTTTTTAAAGGTATCTTTACCTGTCCATCCCTGTGCGTTCTCTTTAGTTACATCTGCCTTGTGTTGAAGAAGAACTTTGGCAGACTCTATGTAACCCAGGGAAACAGCAAGGTGCAACAAGGTCCGGCCTCGTGGATCACGTTGATCGACATCCTGTTGAGTATCCAAGAGATAAGCAATGCTGACGCTGTTCTATCAAACACAGTTACTCACAGCACACTGAGGAGGTCACATAAATAAAGCTTGCCAGTAACAATTGACTCTAGGACTAATAATCTAGTAATGCATGGCTCTAGGAGTCAATCATCCCTAAATATTCCCACATATCAGTTTGTGATGCGTAGTCAACTCAGTGTTCAAACACTGCCCTCAGCACGCTGCAAGCTAACTTCCCCCCAAAAGAAAGAGAAGCAGAACAGAGCCTATGCACTGACATGGTAGGAAACGGGACCAGCAGAACAGGACTGGGCCCTCACTGATGCTTCTCATTTCTTTTCCTGTAATTATTTCCCCTTCTGTCACCCTTCAGAAGCAGTCTCTCTCAGGAAAAGACGGGTGTTCCACCCTGCGTGCACCGCTCCATTGACAGTCAACAGCTCGAGTGGAGGACTTAATGTCATACAGCGGAACAGGAAGAAACACAAAATAAAGCAAACGAAACCAGGCCATACAACACCGATTCTGTGTAGCACTTTTTGAAAGCAGAGGAGCAAATGTTAAGTTATAAAGCGTCCATTTGACTGACACACACAGCACAATGAAGCCCGAGTGCATTTTGCACGAGTTATAAAAAATAAAAGTAAAAAGATACACAGGCATAAATATCCAAAACATGCAAGCACAACATACTCATACCTTACATACTTTTCACTATTAGCTTAGAGATTTGAAACAGAAGAGCATCTACAACTAAAGGAAAAGGGGAAAGTCAATAGCAGAACAAGAAAGGAAAGTTATTACGCAAGTTACCGCGGTTATCTGTCAGCATTCGGTTCAGAAGACCACACGCAGCCGGGTAAGCTTCATTTTAAAGGGCTCTGCTTTCACTTCAGTGCTCGAATACCAACCAGCTTGCTTCCCCCCTTCCTACAGATAAATGCCTACTGCACTGACAGGCAGAGGACTCCAAAAAGGCCCTCTTGGTGGTTTATTTTTGCTGTTGTTAACCGGTAGCCAGGTATTTCACCCACCATTTGCCACACCAAGTGCAGCTGGCAAGTGTCTTCTGACCCCCTCACCCGCCCTCCGCCAGCAAGAAGCTTATCCCAGGGAAGCTGAGGAAACGTATCTTTGGAATACTCGAAATGAAGCCATTTAAGAGCCGATGAGGGAAGTCAAGAACAGGCATATCCCTTCTTAACATGCTGCTCGTTTCCTCAAGGCGTTTCAGGGGGTGACACCGCACAGGGGTGGGCGCCTCAGGAGAACGAGATGCAGAACGGTGCTTATTTAATTATAAACGGCCTCGGCTCAAAACGTTACCGAAATAAACAGAAGCAACGTGCCAGGAAGGACTTTAAGGAGTAAGAATTAGAAGTTTATGGACTTCGTTAAGAGCTCCGATTACAGGAATTAGATAAAAATCGCATTCCAAAGATCCTCCCCTAAACCCGGCAGGGGAGCATGCTGCGGGCAAGCGTTAGTAAACCGCGGGGTGCCGGCAGGGCTGCGGCATACGGTGAGGAGGAGGAAGGCAGCCGTCATCCCCTGCTTCTGCTCGGGCTCTGCTGAGGGTTTGCGGCCCGTTTCCCTCACGGGACCGGCACCGGGGACCCCGGGCCCACGGGGCTGACACCGAGGGCCCCGGGCCCATGGGCAGGGCGGGTGGGGGGCCGGGGCGCGGCCTCCGCGGGCCCAGGGCCTCCGTGTAGCCTCTCCCCACGGCTCCCAGCCCCCTCACGGTTCCCGGTACCGGCTCCCGGCCCCCCGTACCTGGCCCTGCAGCTCCTGGTCCAGCCGCCGGTGGTCGTTGTCCCACACGAGGGCGTGCAGGGGGAAGGCCCCGCCGGGGGAGCTCATGGCGGTGCCGCCCCCCCCGCCCCCGGTCCCCTCAGTCCCGGTCCCCTTACGGCAACCCCGCCCCCCTCCCTCCGGGAAAGCGGCCGGGATGAACCACGGAGCAGAGGGGGGGGTGTGGGGGGTTTCCTCCCCTCGGCTCCCCTCAGCGCTCGCGGAAGGAGGAAGTCGGTGAAAAAAGTGGAACCTCCGCCCCATCGGGCTGCGGGTGGAGGGGGCGGGCCGGCGGCAGGAGGATGTCGGCGCGCACCGGGTTCCCCCCCGCTTTAAGGAGGAGTTGGTTTCGGCCGCCCGCCCTGGTGTGGGGTATGGGGGGAGCGCCCGCCCTGCGGCGCCATTGTGGGTGAGGGCAACCGCGGGCACCGACGCCTCCGGCCGCCATGTTGGATGAGGGCAGGGCTTCCTGCGAGCGCCCACTTCCGCCAGTCGTCCCGCCGACCTGCTCCGCGTCCGCCGCTCCTGAAGCCTCGCCTTTCCTTCTAGCTCCCTGCTTACCATTACCGTGATCCCCTTATCACCATCCCCGTAGAAACACGGCGGGACAGCGGAAGGCAGGCAGCACGAAGCGGCAGTGCGCTGCCAGGGCCAAACATGGCGGCGTCTCCCATCCACCCCCCTCGCCAGGAACCAACATGGCGGCTCTACCCCTCCCTCCCCTCAGGACGCGGCCCCGCGCATGCGCGCTGCCGCTCGGCCCGGCCCGGCCCGGCGCGGGGCCCCGTGAGCGCGGCAGGAAGCGGCGGCCCCGCGGGGCGGCCATGGCGAAGCGGCTGCGGAGCAGCGAGCTGTGCGCCGACTGCAGCGCCCAGGGTGCGCCGGGGGGGGACCGGGGGGCGGCCCTGAGGGGCCGGGAGGCACCGGGGGGGTGGGACCGGGCCCGCCGTAGGGGCACGGAGCGGGCCGGGAGCGGGGCCGGGGGTTGGCGGCGGGGCTCCGGGGGGCTGTCGGTGACAGCGGGCGGGCTGAGGGCTGGGGGGGGGTCCCGGGTGCCCTGCCTGGGACAGCTGGGCTTCCAGAGCCCTGCCGGTGCCCTGCGGTTCCCGCTCCGGGCGCCTGAAGCTTTGTTATTCTTCAGACCGTCTCCTTTACTTTCTTATTTCTTATAAAGCCAATCGTTCCTCCCTCCCGGATCTTTGCACTCGTTTATTATTTACGCCCCGTGCTGGTTCTCCCCATCTGACCGCTCGCGGACAGCCCGCGATGGATCGAGGCGCTGCAGGGGCGTGTTGGTGGCGCTCAGAAGCCGGGATGCGGCCGGGGGATAACGGCCCTGAAACGGGGCCGCCCGCGGATCCTGCCCTCGGAGGGCTGCGCCTGGCTCCGCAGAGCTCGGCTTTCACAACGGCAGGGCTTGCGAAACGCAGGCCGTGCGTGTCTCACAGGAGGCAGCGCTTGTGTGCTTTCATACCCCGGTGGGGTCGTGAGGCGGTGGTGTGGCTCTTTATTTTTATTTTGTGTTTGCGAGGCTCCTCGGGGCCGTGCGGTGTGTCAGGAGCCGGCCCCTCGCTCTGTTGTGTCAGGACAAAACAGCGCTGCCAGATAGTATCGGATCTTAGCGGAGAGCTCTCCGCTAGAGAACTTAGACTTACCTGTCTACGTAAAGAAACCTGGCTCCTCTCTTTAAATAAAAGTAACCCTTCTTTCACTTGAGGCAGAGGGCGATGGGCCCTCTGGGAGCTGCGGGTGCAGCAGCGTCGGGGCCCCGCAGGGCCCACAGCCTGCTAACCCACAGGAGCAGAGGCTGGCTGCTGCGGTTAACTGCTGGCCGCCTGAGCTCCGTCGGCCGGTGCTTTGTTTCTCTTGTGAAGCACGAGCAGTGTTCTCGTACGGGAGGTGATTTTACGTGTGCTTTTCTGGCCGTTTCCTATTCTCAGGCAGGAGCTCGCGTCTCAGACTGACGGCTCAGGCCCTGCGCACGCTTCCTGTTTTCAGTCACGCTGCCATGTTCCTGAAAGCAAACTTGGCCGACCCTTTTAGCTTCTCCCATGTTGTGCTTTGGGATCAGCTGAAGCGTATCTTGGTTGTGTCCGTAACTGTATCTCGTTCAAAAAAGGGCCAGAACAAACCCCAGCACAGACATTTCAGTTTAAACCTGAACTATCAGCTGCCCTGTACCTGACAGCTCTGTCACACTCTGTAATGCTGCTCCCCTTCTGTGGTACTAAAACGTGTATGAACTGAGACTCCACGGATCTTTGTACAATTTAATTAAAAAAAACACATAGAATAAACCAGTGTGACTTTGGGAACAGGTTGCATCCCTAGGCTTCCCAATGCTTTTTGATCTTCGCTGAGCACGGTGTCAGCTCTGCTGCCTCCACATCACCCAGGCTTCTCAACTGGCCTGAGCCGCTCTCCGTCCTCTCGGCCCCCCAGAACTTCTCAGTCCCCTTGCCAAGTCTGCCCGCTGGCTCTCCTTTCTTCTTATTTTTGTCTTCTTTTTTTGCTGGTCGTACCATCCACGCTTCCAGTGGTGCTGGTTTGGGGCAGATGCTAGGCATACGCATGGACTCTTTCATGAATGTTAGTTCTCGTAAGTAGAATATGTGAGCTCAGATTACAAGCCAAGCCTCTGCTTTTTCTTCAAAAGAATTTTAAAGCCTCGTTTCTGCTATGAAGTGACCAGATAAACAGCAGCTTACTTTATTGTGGCTGAACGGCCAGGCTTTGGAGCCAGTGAAGTTATATTGAGAGAAACCTGCTGTTGACTGTTAGTCAGAACAGGGCAGTGAGATTCAGGAGCAGCTTGTAACCAGTGACCGAAACAAGCAATACGGTGGCTTTCAGAAGAATCTTATTAGTTTATGAATGAGTGTAGGGTGAGGCTGTCTGTAATAAAAAGGGACTAGGCTCATTAGTCTGGAAGGCTGCCTCCAGTCTTAGGTTGTTAGGTGAGAGTTAACGCAGCTCATTTCACTGTTATTTTTTCCCCTCTTAGAAGCTAAAGTTGTTAAAATAATGGAGTGATTTAATAAGAAGGTTGTGTGCTTGTTGTTACTTTGTTTTTTTAATTAGATTCGATTTTTTTTTTCTAAAACATACGCTTTAATTTGGCTCTGGGCTATGTGATAGTTATCATCTGTGAATAGATGCTGCTTTCCCTCCTCATCCATGGTTCAAACAGGTTTTCCTACGTTGCCTTCAGCACACACACAGCATCAGCTCTGCTTAAAAACCACAACAGCGATCAGATCTCGTGTTTGGGGGATCCAGTAAATTTATTGCATGGGTTAGAGCAGGATTTTTATGATGCGCAATTGCTTAGATGCACTCTGACATGATGCAGGAGAGCTCGCATCATAGCAGGCTTGTGTGGTGTTCAGTCAGCCTCAGACCTGCCTCTGGATTTGGAAGTAAGCAGAGTTTTTCAAAACAGAAGAGATCTTCAATTCCTTTTACTTCCTGGGATGTGCTAGGTCTGAAGATCCGTCTTGCTACTTGGTTGTAACGTTTACAGGCTCATGTAATGGCCAAGCAGTAAAGCTCAGGTTAGAATGCAGGGCTTCCTATTTTGGTCTCTGGGTTTGAAGGACAGAGTCGTATTGCCTTCAGTGTTGTAATAAAAGTATTCTTTTTCAGATCCTTGTTGGGCATCTATAAACAGAGGAATTCTGATTTGTGACGAGTGCTGCAGTGTTCATCGAAGCCTGGGGCGCCATATCTCTCAAGTGAGACATCTCAAGCATACACCATGGCCTCCAACATTGCTGCAGGTAGAGAGTAAAAACATGTCTTCCTTCATATACATAAATAAATATATTTAGTGTTTTTGTAGAATTTAAATTGCTGAGCGTTAGAGAGGGGCTGGTCTTTTATTTTTTTTTTAAGGTAATCCTTTATTTCTCTTGTTTTAGCCATGGAAGATCATTAAAATCAGAATTCTGTCTTTTAAATTTGATACCTTTGTTTCGGAGAGTGATCTTCAATTTTTCTTTCAGACTTCCATCGTGCATTTACTTCAATCTATTTTTTCAATATGTAGCAAACCTCTCTTTTTGGTGGAGCTGCTGTTGTGACGAGTAGAGAATTTAAAGGGGGTTCTTATTGCACTCTGTGTAATAACCTCCCAAACACGTGCCTGCTTCCGATACCCCAGCAGGTTATGGCTGCTGGCACACGCAGTATGAATCCAAGTCAGCATGCTGCCCGCTTGAGAATAATCACAGCTATTTGATCAGTCAGTCTGCGCAGCCAGCAACAAACATCCTTCGCTGACTGTTTGTGTACATTTTGGATTTCAGATGGTTGAAACACTGTACAATAATGGTGCTAACTCCATATGGGAACATTCATTGCTGGACCCTGCCTCTGTTATGAGCGGAAGGCGCAAAGCGAACCCGCAGGATAAAGTACAGTAAGTGGAACATTGCAGAATTCTTCTGTTTGGAGAAGCGTGATTATTTTAGTTAGCGGTGACAGAGGCAGCCAGGTAGACGTGGGAACCGAAGTCTGCTTTGTTTCTGGAAGACAACAGGAGGAACGGACTAGACATTTGTTCACTGATTATTTATTTATTTATTATTTCCCCCTTTTTTAATGTATTGCAAAAATGGAAATATATTGCTCGAGTTCTCTGGCTACTGATTCCTGACTCCTTGCTGGGAATAGTGAGGACCGTTGCTTGGATTTGAATCAGAAGACTTTTAATTCTCATGTCATGTACTTCAGTTAACCAAGTGCTACTTATGTGGTTAGGTATGGTTGATGAATGTAAAAGATAGAAGATTTCTGTCACAGTGAATGTGATATTTCATTTTAAAATGTAAATAACTGTATCTAGTATGTATAGATGTTAAACTGTCACAATTTTAAATTCAGTGTTTACCCCTAAGGAAAAAAAACACTGCCTCCTGGAGTCTGCAAACACTTCCATGTTTGTACCAAAAGTATGCTTTGTATAGTTACAAAATCTGCACTTGCTTGTTTTCGTAATGAAAACGTTTCTCTAACTTTGCTACTAGTAACCTGCAAAGGTCCAGTGCTCTAGAGAAAGGAGAATTGATGTCCGTTGTTTTGAAAGCGCTAATATTTGTTTTCTTTCCATTTTGTTGTTTGGGTTTCTCCTTGCAGTCCCAATAAAGCTGAATTCATTAGAGCTAAGTATCAGATGTTAGCATTTGTTCATCGCCTGCCATGCCGAGAAGATGACAGTGTGACTGCCAAAGATCTTAGTAAGGTTAGTGTCTGTTTCTGGCAATGTACAGAAGCTAGTTTGTGTGTAACAGAACACTGAAATCTGACTGAACTTAGTTGGATTTGACTTACTAGTGCTGAATAGCAGCAATAATTGTGTAAACAAACACAGCTTCTGAAACAACCTTTTTCTGTAATATATATAGAGAGATTCTGGACGTGTAGATGGTTGAGAGGCATTGATTTAGGTTAACTTGGAGAAAAACTGTTACACAAAACAGCTGTAGCAAGAATTCTTGTATAACTTTCTTAAGGATAGCTGACTCACACTTACTGCCCCTGTGTTAAGTCCAATCCTGCTTCTTTTTCAGCAACTCCATTCCAGCGTAAGGACAGGAAATCTGGAGACGTGTTTGCGGTTACTCTCCTTAGGAGCTCAAGCCAACTTCTTTCATCCTGTACGAACGTGGTTTTTATTACTTTGATAAATGATCGGTTCTTACAGTTTGTGGAATTTATGCAAATTTCAGTTGATACGTATTTCAATCTTAGAACTGATGATAAAGGAGAGTGATGTGCTTTTTCTTAATAACTTGCAGGAGAAAGGAAATACTCCGCTCCACGTTGCTGCTAAGGCAGGGCAGACTCTACAAGCAGAGTTATTAGCGGTTTATGGTGCTGATCCTGGCACACAAGATTCCAATGGAAAAACTCCTGTTGACTATGCAAGGTAGAAGGCTCGAGATATGTGATGTTTTTGTGTCAACTGATGATCGTAATTCGCATGATGATCCTGGTTAGATCTGTTTCTGTCCTGAAAACAAGCATAAGCTCTATGTATACATAGTTTTTTACCCACTGAAACATAGTGTTGAAAATCCTGCTGTGAGTCTGTGCTGTGTCGATACACCCGAAGTGCTGTGTTGAACAGTGGCTTGTACCAAACTGTTTCTCTGAGCATTTTGGAATTTTTACGCATCCTAAAATGAATAACATAACTTTTTTTTTTTTGTATGTCTGTGTAAATCAGACAAGGTGGGCATCATGAACTGGCAGAGCGCCTGGTGGAAATTCAGTATGAACTCACTGACAGGTTAGCTTTCTATCTCTGTGGCAGGAAACCAGGTAAGTAGAAAAAACTGCGCCTCAAGGTCTTCCAGTGTTAGTTCAAACTGTGCTATATATTTGTCTCAGAGTTAGGTACACTTTCTCTATCAATTTTAAATATTCTAACATTAAATATTAAGTTCCTTTCTGGTTTTGTTTTGTTTTGAACATATGAGATCAGATGAGCATTGTTAAATCAAAAGGAATGAATTGCAGGGAAAATACAAGCTTGGTAATGTTGTATACTCTGCGGGAGATATTGTAGAAACTCTTCTAAGTCGTTTCTTGTTGAAATGTAAAATCCGGAGAGTACCCAATTGAATGGGTACCTCTTGAAAACAAGTAAACTTTGAAACTTCTAGCCAGTAAATACTATGAAGACACCTATATTAGAATTTAAGTTTATTAAAAAAATATATAAAAATAAAAAGGAATTTTAATACAGTTTGCGTGGCTTAATTGTAATCTTATATAACACCAGCAAGCTGTGGTAGGAACGTTCTTTTAGGGCTTGTTAGCTTCCTATAACTGGAAATTGAGTGATCATCTGCAAGATAAACTATGTTTGCATATATTCCTGGGTTTCTCATTATTATCTCGTTTAGTAAAACTGAGTACCAGCTACCTATTCTGACAAAATTGAAAACTATAGTCCACTAACAGCCTATTAAAGTATGGTTTGTTTTCATCTCTAGAGCATAAAAACGGACAGCACTTTGTTATACCTCAGATGGCAGATAGGTAAGTTGCTGATTCTGTGGCATGTCTGAAAACATTTTAAAACAAATAAATAAACAAAAGCCTAATAGTTAAATTTAGAACTGTCCTTTCCTCTGAAATAACTTCTAAGCTTGTTGTCATTTTTAACTTTTTAATGTGTGCTTTGTCAATCTTGGGGGGTTGGTTTTTTTTTTCCCCATAAAGAATATTGGAATTTAAACAAAATCAGAAAATTAAAGAAGTTTACAGTGTTTTTTAAAATTCAGGAGGAAGATGAGACGATTAAATTAAAGGAACATACGTGTATTTCTGGGGAACAGAGTAAGGACCCGTTGAGTTAATTTCCTGATACAGCATTCTGAAACTAGTATTTGCAAAAAAAGCTGAATTTCTCTTTTTTATAATAGATACCAAGTATTAACATTCCTATTTTTCCTTTATTGCTATGCAATTGGAAATTAGACGGCTGTAAGTAAACTGCTGTTCAGTTGATTGCTTGTAAAATTTCTAAGAAAAACAGTAATAGAAATAAAAAATACATAGAGAAACAATGTCATTGTTGATAAAAAAAAATAGTGATGACATTTTTTTTTTAAGTGTTCAGCTATTGGATAAAGTGCTGTCTATTTTCAGTGCTTAGGTATTTTGCGGAGCACAGTAAGCATCATTTGCCTCATTACACAGAGAGGGAAATTGACGTGCGGAGAAAATGAATTGTTCAAAGATGCTCCTTAGGTTGCAGAGCATGGAGTACAACTTGATTGCCTTATCTCTGCTTGATGTCCTCTGCTGGTCTTTTCTTCTTCTTTTTCTTCCTCTTGTGTAGGTGACTGCCTACATGATTCCCTGTGATGGCATTTAATCATGCAGAGATTTTATTTGAGCCTTTCCATACTTATAGGTCAGGGAAGTCATCCCCTGGGTGATATAAACGTGGACTCATAATTTGTCAGCTTCCTCATCTGTGGCTTTTATGATTAATTCTGTTGAACTGCAGCATTTTCATAGTGTGCCTCATGCTGTAGGACGGAAACTAGCAGAACAGATCGTTGACTAATTGGTACAGAATGATGGTGAGCATGGCTCTTTTGCTGTAGCCATTTACAGCCTGATGGTCCCCTACCTGCTGTGTGGTCCAGTGGAACAAATCCTTTGTGGTTCCTGGGGACTCAAGTTTTGGTCAGAATCATCATGTTTTTCAGGTTCCCTACAGAAAGCATTTTATTGCTTTACAACTTGACGGCTCCTTGAGGAGCCATCAAATAGGTACTTATAATCTGAAGTATTGTTGGGATCCTTTTAGTTTAGATTTAAGTTTTTTATTTAGAAAAGTTTAAGAATATGCTAATTAGCATATTAATAATATTGGAAAAGTTAATTATTAAAAACTATAACTGTATACAAATACTAAAAGATTAAGGAGTATCAAATAAAAGATTTTTAATCATTTAATTGTTGACGTGTAGAATTTATTTAAACAAGCATTTAAATGCTGTAGATTTAATGATCACCTTTTTGTTTTCATAGCAGTCTAGATTTATCAGAACTTGCAAAAGCAGCTAAGAAGAAGCTTCAATCTGTAAGTAAAACTTCAGTGTGCTGTGTAACACATCTTTGCCTTAATGTGGTAAACTCTGCACTTCATCTTTCAAGCTGGTTTCAAATACTATTAATTCCTACATAAATAAGTGTCATGCTGGTAGTAGTCATTTTAAATGCATAGCTAGCTAAAGGTAAATGTATTCCTGCACTGTGTTTTTGTGTGTCAGCAGTTGAGCACCAACGCATCCACCTCGCCAGCAGGACTGCTTATTGCCTTATATCTGCTTGATGGATAAATTTACTGTGCAGGCTGAGAAGCAAGCAGTTATATAGGCTGAAAAACAGAGAACTGAGTTGTACACCTGTATTCTAAATGTTATAGAGGTCTTAATTTATTTAGTTTAATTTTGAGCTGTAATTATTCTCTTTTACCCTTAGCTAAGCAACCACTTATTTGAAGAACTTGCCATGGATGTGTATGATGAAGTCGACAGGAGGGAAACAGATGCAGGTGAACGAGGATTTCTGGAATGTGTATAAAATTGGAATTGTTACGTTACGTAAAAGATGCTATTATGAGCACGTGTTCTGTTAAAAGTACTTCTATGTTCAGAAAGTACTGATAATTGTAATTTCTTTGTCCATTGCATTGTCTGCAGGTGCATGATGAAGTAAAAAAATAATAATTATTATTATTTCTTTCCCCCCCTCTTCCCGGAGCAGTTTGGCTTGCTACTCAGAATCATAGTACGCTTGTGACAGAGACCACGGTGGTTCCTTTTCTTCCTGTAAATCCTGAATATTCCTCAACCAGGAATCAGGTATGTGATCTGAATATTATACAAATATTCTTATTTAATAGGCCAGTTATTCTAAGTAATATACTTCACTATTGCAGAAGAGTTTGTGACTACTTCTAAAGAAGTTAAAATAGTTTCAGGTTACCCCTGTCATAGGGGTACCCCTGTCAGAGTTCTGCAGCTGTTTAGTTTAAATTGAACAGTCAATTCGCTGTAACTGCTATAGCCTTCGTTTTACCTGGGTGCTGTGCTGTTCGTCTAATACATGATTTACTTAATATTTTTATTTTTTTTTTATTGTTATTCTGTAACTTAGGGAAGACAGAAGCTGGCTCGATTTAATGCTCATGAATTTGCTACACTAGTTATAGATATTTTAAGTGATGCCAAACGAAGACAACAGGGGAATCCTGTCAGTGGTTCCAAAGGTAAGTTTGGGTTCTGTGTGCGATGTTGCAGTGATCTGATCGATATAATAGTATCCTCTAGAAGTACTGTATCAGTGAAGAGATTTATACCATTTTTATATAACAAGAACTAAACAGGCACTTGGATAGCAAGCTAATGGCAGCAGACATTAGCCCTTCAAAATAATGGCCAAATATGTAAGACTTGTGCATTAAGGCTGATATTTATAATACAATTAAATCAAGTGAAATTCAGGAAAGTCTTTTTACGATGGGTGTGATCTTATGATAGTCTAGTTTTAAAAGAATAAAAATCCAGAAGACTCTTGAATAATTTGAGCGATACTTTTGTTTGGCAGCTAGAATAATGTCAATGTTGTAGATGCTCTTTCCTAGCTGCTATGTACATACAGGACTTTTCTGTAATTGGGATGATTTAGAGCTTATTGTTAATTTTTCTAAAAGTGTTTTTGTTCTTTCTTTCTTGAGCATGTTTGATATCAAAGAATACCAATACCTGTGCCAACAACAGAGCTATAGTTCTAGCTGTAAATGTATTGGAGCAGTGTTTGAACACTAGTCTTCTGTGTGGAGAGAAAATATTAAAATATATATATACATATAATCTTTTTTTAGTTGAATTTTGTCATTCATTTGTCCTGTGTAGTCTGTTTTGTACTTTTTTGTCAGCTTTGGACAGTAATAATCCATAACTATTGGGTGGATCTAAATTAAGTTCTTTTGAACATGCCAAATGGCATTGGTCTTCTGTTGTTTCTTTGGTTGATGTTTTATTTTTTTAATTAATTTTATGCGCTTCTGTTTGTCCTCCAAACTTACCAGTAAATTTTAAAATGAATTTTAATTAACAGAAAATGTGGAACTAATACTCAAATCCATAAGCAATCAACACAGCAGTGAAAGTCAGGATAATGACCAGCCTGATTATGATAGTGTTGCTTCAGATGAAGATACAGATCTGGAAACAAATGCAGCTAAATCTAACAGACAGAAGGTGGGTTTGAGGTATTTATACACATACCAAATTTTATTCATAAAGGTAATCCGAAGTCAGTCTTTCACATTGCAAGGGAAATTAACACACACAACTGATCAGAGAGCTAATGTTTTAATTTTCAACTTCATTTTGGAATCATGCCTCAGTCTGTGTAGTTTCTAACAAAATTAGATGATGTGACTTAAAGAATTTGTACTGTAAAGAAAATGCTCCTTCAGAAAAGCAAAAAAGGGGCAGCAAATTCTAGTATTTCTAGTTTTATCTCATCTGGTAACATACCCACTGTACACTTAGTAATCTGTCTTTTATTGCTTTCTAGTTCCTTATTGTGTATTTAAACAAAAACCCTTAGGAAACAGTATTGTTTCACAGTTTGAATTAACTGAGACAAATGGTTTTGTGCACAGGGGAGCTAAGAGCTTATTGATATCAAATTTCTTTTATATTGGCCTAAAATGATTTGAGTATGTGGATCTTAATAAAAGGTGTGTGAAAAGCTTTTGAAATCTCATTGTCTTGTTTTCTTTTAGTAGTCTCAGGGTTTTCTCTTACTGTTTATAGAGCCTGGATTCAGACTTGTCAGATGGACCAGTGACTGCCCAAGAATACATGCAAGTTAAAAATGCATTGGTGGCTTCTGAGGTAAAGATTCAGCAGTTAATGAAAGTGAACATCAACTTGAGCGATGAGCTGAGAGTCATGCAGAAAAAGGTAAGAAGCACAATAATGTACGCTCTTCACCTAACGATGTGTTTTCAGTTAACTAGAATGAAATTGCTGAAACTGAAGATGCAATAACCCAATATTAGTATAGTGAGAATTTTTTTTAATGGAGCTGTTTTAGAATTGGATGTGAGACTACGAATGTGTGTGTGTAGCACATGCTTTCAATGCTTTTTTTGATCTTTTTTTTTTTTTTCTTTTTTTCGTGGAGATGATGATAGTCTGCTTAGTCCACTCTGACCTAAGTTTTCCAAGTGACGAGACAGTTTTTGCAAGTCTGGTGTACTTGGGCTGTCTTGCTTCAAGAGGAGCAGTTTCTGATAAGCAGGAAGTAAGCGACAGCACACCCATTGTGTGTGCGCATGTGTACACATGTATATAGTGCACTTTAAACTTTTCCAGTATGCAGTTTTATTCCATTAGTAAGCCTGGCTGGAATGACGGGAAATTAAATTTCTAGTCCAGGTTAACAGTAGATAAGACTGAAATATGGCAATAAATTATGGCATTTTTGTATAACAGGAGGCTTGCTTGCATTTGAATCTGGGGGAAATGGTGCATAAAGAATATACTGGTAAACTTGATTGCTGTTTTAAACCTTCAGTGTGGGTTTCCTCTAGATGAGGGTAAGGTACAGGTATCCCATTTATTGTATGAGATACTATGTACAGGTAGTCTTACACAAACAGCAAACTGGTTTTTGCTAAAATTCTAAATTTAAAGCTCCAAAAGTACAATTTGGAAGCTCGACCTTCTAATACTTATATAAATAAGTCAACAATTTGTTGAATGCTTTGCCAGTTTTCTGGTAAATACTATCATTGTTATTATTTGTAACTGAAAATAATCAATGATAAAACAGTACAAACATGGATAAAAATACTTTTTTTTTTTCCCCTCAGTGGAGTAAGGCATCTGAGGCCCCTCTAATTCAGCAGATGCAGATACCTTTATCTGTTTGGTGCCATCCTTTTGTTACAAATGTGTTCAGCCTTTGAGATCTATTGACATGGTGAATACAGGGAGGAACCCAAGAGATCTCCGTGTACTTCCATTGTCTTTTAGCAGCTTGTACTAATCAGGGATTTTTTTTATCACTCGGATTAACTGAGCTTCTTGAAGCAGATTTAATCTATGCATGGGGAAAAAAAATGTGGCCCATGAAGTAATGACTCCTCTGTATTTACGTGGTGTGGCGAAAGAAATCATTGGTCTGCTGCAGCAGAACTTGGTTGAAAGGCAGCACAGCCAGGGCTCGCTCATTTTGAAGATGCACTAGTTTTATGTCCTGATGATGTGCGTAGCTAGGGGACTTGCTTAAGTTAATGCTTGGTGGCTCTGGATTAGTGCGGAAGCATTGCAGCAGCGCACCTTTGTGGAATGCAGAGTAGGGAGGAGTGCTAACAGCTGTATTAGCGCTGAGCTGCTGGGAGCTTCCGTGCGATACAGGAATTCTCTGCTGGGATATTTGTGGCAAGACATCAATGTTGTTGTTCTTCAGCAATTTTCATGGAATAGGTGGCATTCAAGAGTCTCTATTTTTTTTTTTTTTTGTAGGTTGAGGGCTTGGTCTGGATTTACATGAGCTGTTGGTTTAAATTGCACCAAAAGCAGGTTGTAAAATGTGACAGAAGTTAGGAAAAAGGAAACTACAGATTTGACCTATTTAATTGCCTTTAATGTCAAACTTTAAAGAAGTAGCTTGGCTCCTGGCTGATCCTCAGATCTTAAGACATGGTGCATCTGACTACAGAGCACACAAAATGTGGGTTGGGGGGAGCATAATTTGTCTTGATTAAAGTCTGCATGTTTGATTTAGGGTACTGTGAAGTGCTCTAGGCAAATAAGATTGTTCTGATAGAATTTCCTTGAGGTTGCATATGATGCATGGTAAATGAAAGTAGAAATACACAATTTCCTGTTTAAAGGCCATCCTCGGTTTGAAAGCTGTATTCAACATTTTGTTAGAGAATTGCTGATACTTATTTTTTACATCTTTTCTTTATGATGTGTTAATATAGCAAACTTACTCTGAGTAACTCCACAGAAAACAGACCTGTTGCATTTTTACTATCCATCAAATACATAAAATAAAAAAGCTTTAAATTATTTCTCATTGGCTTCTTAGAAAGCAGTAGCTGATACTTTATTTTCATAAGCTAAACTCTCCTCTTGCTTTGCAGAGCAAGCTCTGATTTTCTTTGCGCTGTCTCTGGTGTCTATGCTATAGTTTTGGCATTTTCAGGTCTTGTGGGCCTTATGTTAAAGTCCTCTTGTAAATTCTTGTGTTGACTGCTGGAACGGATCACCTTGCTTGAAAGAACAGTTTTGTTGGCAGTCCTTCCCCACGCATCCTCATTGTGTTACGTGATTTACGTGCCAGTACAGCCAGCCTGGAAGAAACAGATTGTGTGTGTTTTTAACTACAACAGCCAATTTTAAGATCCAATTTGACTTGTGTCCCAGCAAAAAAATGCTGGAAACCAGCACGTAAATATTTTCCAGATCTGCAACATAGATTCTGTGCTTGTACTAAACAAATCAAGTAGATTTTGAGAAATAAATCAACCCCCAGCTACTGGTAGCTGGGTTTGCTAGTGAAGCAGACAAGCGTGTATGGTGTAGTCAGTTTGGTTTTGACGCTTGCTATTAGAAAAACAAAGTCCCACTGCTAAACATTTCTTTCAGCTTCAAACGCTACAGAGTGAGAATACCAACCTCAGAAGACAGGCCACAACCAATATATATCAGGTCCAAACTGGTTCTGAGTACACAGACCCTACCAACAATTCTTCTTTAAAGCGACGACCATCTGCACGGGGTAGCAGACCCATGTCCATGTATGAGACTGGATCAGGTCAGAAACCCTACCTCCCCATGGGAGAGGTCCCATACCCAGAAGAAAGCATAACAAGACTGCAGCCTTTTCCTCCACATGTAAGTAAAACTGCTGATGCTTCTGCATTTCTCCTGATGTTCGGCTTTTCTGTCTCTTCCACCTGTGCTGACTTACCAAAGCTGCTCAACTGTCTGCTTTGGAGTGAATTTGAACTGTAAGAATTGTTACTGTTTGCTGTATTAACATGTCTGCAGGAGCTTGATGTTTAGAAAAGTAAAACTTATAACGATACTGGAATATGTGAACTGGAGCCCTTGGCTTCTGCTCAGCTCTTTCTTTTAATGACAATATATATGCCAAATATCCATGTGTGGCTGTTTGAAAGCCATGAGGGAGGAAAACTAGTATTCCAAGAAGGTGGGTATAGTTCACAGATTTCTTTCTTGATATATACAGGCATATGACAATTTGTGGAAAAAAAAGTGACCTTTTAAAACATAAAATAAAACGGAAGCCAGCTTTTCAACTAGACAACCAGTTTCTAATCTGAGTTTGGAACTGGATACTGAAGATGGTTTAGATCTGTTAGTCAAACAAATTCTTCTGGCTTAGAATTTTTCTGCATGATGCACCACGAGTGAAGACAGAGTTCTGCACTGGCCACAAGGATTCTGCGCTAATGTGGAGGGAGGGCAAATATTCTGTGCAAATCGCAAAGACAGGAGCACACCAGGGAATCAGTGCAGAAATTTGTATGCAGCTCCCCCTCTCTTCAATTAGATTAACGAGAACTTGAAACTATGAAATCTGTATTGTTTTAAATGTTGGCATGTCAATATAAAGGCAGTTCTGGCAGGGAGAAGTGTCAGAATTCTTTTGTACGTGGCTATGCATGCAAAACATGGCAGTGTTTTGTATAGGTCCTTTGCCTTAATTGTTTTGAAATGTGGATAGAGGTAGTGGTTCTGAAGCACTGATTTGTTCTGTGGTGTTGGTTAATTTGGTATCATGGTGAATGTATTTTGTTCTCTGTGGAATTTCGTACCTCTGGAATATCAATATTAGAATTGCTCAGGCAGATTATGAGCAACCTGTTCTGGTGGGAGGGGGATTGGAACTGGAGATCTTTAAGGTCCCTTCCCGCCCATGCTGTTCTATGATTCTCTGATTACCGTGAAGGCAAATGTATTCTGAAAGAATTAAGTCCTTGCAGGCTCAGCTAAGTTCTCAAAATCATTCTTGCTTTATGTCATCTCAATGGTTTTAAAAATGTTCCTTTATTTCCGTTAAGAATTATTTGTGTTTTGTTTTTTTTTTTTTGGTTTTCCCGAGTGTTTTTCTCTTTCCCATTTTTAGATCGGGAGGAGTGCGTTTGTGACCTCCTCTTCATCTCTACCTTCCTTCCCCTCCACGCTTTCCTGGTCAAGGGATGAAAGCACACGAAGGGTTAAGTACCTTCCCAATTGGTCTTTCCCTGGAGGAGGTGGCACTCTCCCTACAAGCTTCTGCCCCTGTCCTCTCCCTTTTATGCTGATAATCTTCATGCTTGCATGAAGCAGTATTTCATCACTTTCCATTTCTTCTGCAACGTGCTGCGGACACTTGCCTTTCTCTAAACTTCACGGCGGCTAAAATCTTCAGCATTTAACACCACGCACAGTGACTCCAAATCACTCGTTCAACTGTGTAACAATGAGAACGGCCAGAAGACAAGTTGGTTGCTGCTTGGGAAGTAATTTGGCAAGCACTCGCTGATATTTCATAAGCCGATGTGTAACCCTTCCTCCTGACTAAAACGCACTGCATGAGGCACATGTATGTCCTAACTTTAAAGCCTGCTTTCTTTGGGGGCTGTCAGTCTGCATCAATCCACTTCGATTCTGATCAGACCTGTTTATTTTACAGGTATTTGGTAGTTTGTTAGAAGTGAGCTCATCCAAGCAGATAACCATTCAGACTGCCCAACAGTTCATTCGTTCAGTGTCGGCTGCCCTGCGTTCTGCTGACCTTAACAGATGAAAAGACTGAGTGGGCACGGGTGCTGGTTTTAGCAAGACTACTTTCAGGTCAAGATGCAAAACACTGAGCGTGTATAAAGGGATTTGTACTGGTGATCCATCAGGATCTACAGAACCTTGTTGTTAGTGCTGTAGCTACCAAAACTCCTTGACTTTAGGAAAAAAAGTTACCAAGGAATATTAAATGCATTCTGTGAGCTCTTGTTATTCCGAAGACACTGTCTTTGCTGCAGCCTCATACATGAACTGTTAGCTGTTTGAAGAATCCTCATCCAATTTCTTAAGCTTTTAAAAACATTTTTCTCTTTTTGTAATGGGACATTCAAATCTACTCCTACTCCAATTGCTAGAAGGAAGCATAAATGCCACCTTGCGTAAGGAGATGGTTAGCACAGCTAGCAAGGCAAACAGTTTGATAGACTAGTCTGTGCCAGCTTCTTTTTTACTCTTTTTTTTTTTTTTTTTTTTTACTTCTTAGTAAGACTTAACTGCTTTTGAAACGGTCTTTCAAGAAAAGTTCTCTCTTTATCCTGCTTTCTGTGTGGTTAACACAGTGCAATCAGCACCGTCTCGTTCCATTCCTTGGGCAAATTTTACAACGTAATACTGAAAGTTTCAAAACCAGCCTGGGTTTAGATGTTGAATGGCAATGCTTAATTAAGATTCCCTTTGTCTTAACTGGAGAGCTCCTGTAGAGCTCCAGCTCTGGCTCCTCAGCGGGGACGGCAAGGCGGTGCGCGGCGCCTGTGAGTGGGGCAGGAGCTGATGCCGAGGCTGAGCTGAGTGTGGTGACACTGACGTGGTGCTCCTGCAGATGGATGAGGAGTAGTGACACTTCTGCTCCACTCTGCAGCTTTTGGGACCGTAGCAGGCAGATGTGCGGTGATCCCAGGGCCTGGCCGAGGGTGGGAACGGGGCCTCGGGGCTTCAGTCTGCGAGTCTGCATGAGGTTGGCCTGGCAGCAGGTGTTGGTACCATAAACCTGGGGTGTACTGCCCGGCTATAAACGACCCAAGAATGCTAAACCAGGTCAGAGAAGGGATCCTAGCCATCTGTGAATTTCCAAGTCTGCTTTGGACCCCAGTCACGGTGTGTTTAGCCAGGGAATGTCATGTGAAAGGGGGAGATATGGGGCTGTGGCTCAGGGCCTCCACCCCCCGTTCTGCAGTGGGCCCCAGCTCTGGTTGCTCTGGCCTCCCCTCTGCGGTGGGCATCCTGCCGTGCCCGGTTGGGCCACCACTCAGTCCAGCATCCCGAATTCAGTCCGGCCTCCCCCTCTGCGCTGGGTTTCAACTCATTTCAGCTTCCCATGCTCGGTTTGGCTTCCACTGTGCCTGCTGTGGGCCTTCTGCTCTTGTTCTGGCTCCCTGCTGTGCTGGGCCTCCCGCTTCGGTTTGGCTCCCCGCTCTCCGGTGGGCCTCCCGCTCACCTCTCAGCCTCCCACTCTGTGGTGGTTTTGCCCTCTCCGCCTCGCCTCCCCACCCTGTTCTGGCCTCTGCTCCCTGCTGAACCCTGCCCTGTGGCCCTGCAGCAGGAGAAGGAGCCTGTGCTGTGACCGCCTGTCCTGCCCCGCCGAGCTCGGAGCCAGGCCCTCCCTCGGGGTCCGGTCGGACTGTGCTGCACAGTAGCATGCAAGGTGTTGGGGCCTCGGGTACAGCAGGGACGAGCTGGCCAGAGGAGCCTGGCACAGGGCAGCGAGGTGCACTGGGCTCCCGACCAGCAGCTGGAGCAGAGCTAACCCCCAAACGTGGGACAGGGGGGTGCTGGCACAGCTTGGGGCTCTTCTTTCATGGACAGTGCTGAAATAAATCTCTTTGTTGCAGGCCTCGAAGCTGGAGAAGCAGAGCAGCGTGTCGGAGAGTGACTACGATAACCCCACTGCCCCTCTGGAGCTGGAGGAGACAGGGTAGGTGTGGAGGACAGGGTGGTGGTGGAGTCCTGTGCTGCAGGGCCAACCTCGGCGTTGTCCATTTGCAGGTCGGGCAGGAAGGGACGGCAGAGGAGCATCATTTGGCAGGGGGAGGGATCCATCCCCGAGGACACCGACACAGCCCCCAGCTCCAGTTTGCCCAGTACAGAAGATGTGATTCGGAAAACTGAGCAGATCACTAAGAATATTCAGGAGCTGCTGCGAGCGGCACAGGAGAACAAGCACGACAGGTAAGGCATGAGTGCAAAAAGCTCTGCAGTTTGAGAAAATGAAGGAAATTCTTCCACCAGCCGTGTTAATGCTGCAGATCCTGATTTCACAGGCATGAAGCATGTAGGCCCGTGGTATTCTCTAGTGTACTGGAGGACATGGGGTGAGCAGGGCTGCGTGACCAGTGCAGATGGTGGAAGCACATGCTCCTGCCCAAAAATCCAGTGCAGCCCCCTGCAAGTGGGTTTGTGCTGCAGCACTGCCTGCCTCCTGCCTGCCCTGCTAAAACTGGTTCTGGGACCAGGAGCAATGGGGAAGAAAGTGCTTGTGAATTCCTGCTGCAAAATGCCAATGTTGTTTAAGATGAACATCAAAGGAGTATTTCAGAGAAATTGACGTAAGTGGAATTTCTCTTGGACCTTCAGACTGTAGTGTCCTTGGGTCAGGTCACCCTTCGTGAGGGTGATAGTAATATTAAGGCTCGTTTCAGGAAAAAACCTGTAAAGCAGGGAGAATTTGACTTTCCTATTAAAATGTTCATACAGTGAATGTACAAGCAAAAGTTATTTTAAAGTACTGCATTTAGTCACAGGTGTAGCTTGGTAAGCAGGAGACTGTTGACAGCACATCAGGCAACATGCAGCTTCAGCTCCCTCAGGAGCTTCTGGCCCAGTCAAACAATTAATTTCCAGAACAAACGTGAGCAAGTAAAAGTGGTAGTCACAGCCTGATGCTCAGGTAGTGCTCCTGCACAGCTTTTATAAAGGACTGTTCGGCACCCATTCCTGTGAGAAGCAGCTGATGATTTTTGTTAAGCCCTTGCTTCCTGCCTTGCTGAGAGAAGTGCACAACAATGGGGCCGCTCTTGTGCTGTGTTTTTTCCTTCTGGTACTTTTCTATTTTTAGAAGGGACAGTGTGTGGCCTTCCCTTCTCACGCTGAATGGCGAGATTTAATGTGTCTGTGCTGAGCTCACTGCCCTTGTCCCTAACCTCTTCCACAGCAGTATGTTGTTGCTTGATTCTCACAGATTAATGAGAGGCAACAGTGAGAGAAGTTTTAAATGAGTTTGGTTTTTGTATGTCACAGTTTACAGTATTTGAATAATAATAAAAAGTCATTGAAACAGTGCAGTGTACCTAACTTTCAGCTGTTAAATTGAATAGATACTTATCAAAGCTGTGCTCTTTTTTCTGTGTTCTGTGCCATGTGTAGAGCATGGCGTTTGCCAGTACTCAAATGAGTATAATCTTCACTGAACTGTGAAGCTGTTGTTCTTTGTTTTCCTGTTCCCTGGCTTTGTCTCCGGGCTGAGAATTGCTCAGCATGGAGCAGGCAGGAGTTGGAGTGGGTTTGTTCCACTGTTCCCTTCCTGCAACAGGGGAACCCTTCCTTAGCAAACTTAGATACTCAGGGAAGTAACAATATAGCTTCCAAATTGGTGCTGAGAATGTTGTAGATAAAAAATCACACACTGTGTAGATAATCAGACAGTAATAAAGTGATGCACGAATATCATCTATTAATGAAACGCCTTCTTCCCTTTTCTATTTTTGTTCTCACTTTCTTCTGTTCCTTTTCCTGTGCTCACCTGGCCGAGCAGACCATTAGAGCGTGCGAGCACGCTCAAGCTCAGACATAGCCTCGGCTGCTTCAGCACGCTGGTTCCCTGGGCCGAGAGAGCTCCCCTGCAGCCTCTGACCATCCAGCAGCCCGGCCCTGCCTCCTGGTACTCTGGCCTCTGTCCCTGCCTCCCAGGCACAGTGTCCTTTCTCTTACTCTCTGCTGCCTTTTTCCCTCACACACCGTCTGCACAGGGGTCGTTAAAGGCTATGCATGAAATGCTTCCGATGATAAAGAAACTGCAGAGAATATCAGGTACAGGTAGTTACGAGCCCTGATGCTGCCAGTTCAGCTGAAGCTCCCGTTACTGATTTAACAGGGAGCAGAATCACAGCCTGGAATTGCAGCTGTCTCTAGTCTAAGAGATTCTCCCATCTCTGTTCTGCCTATTGCCCACCAAGACAAATTATGACAAGTAACTTCTCAGCATGCAGCATTCCCACCTGACACGTAGGTCTTCAACTTTTTGTACAGCTGACGTGCTGAACGAGAACATAATTTGTGCCTCAAATCGATTAAAAAGAAAAAAACTATTTAACCAGTGTCTTCTAAGCTGACCACAATATTATTATTAATGCCTAGTAAAATTTTATTTTTATTAAATAATAATCATACATGAAACATTTTTTCTAAAAGAGAACTTCCCAAGCTTTAACTCCAGGTGTTATTACCAGTGATAAATATCAGAAACGGAGGAAGAGGTTGCCACCTGCTATGGGTAACGATGGATTCCTCCTTCTAAGTTGTCACTCCTGTAATATCCTCCCGATGGCTTAGTGGATTGTGTGCAAATGCACTGAATGTGTCAGGTTATTTCACAAGCTTTCTCATTTCATGAGTGTTCAGACTCTACCAGAAAGCCATTCTTCCAAGACGTGCAATAAACTTTGCAGCTAACCTAGAAAACTGGAGAGATGTTGTGAACTCTGCATCATTCATCTTCGGTCAGGTAATTCTTAGGGGATTATCTGCCTTGTTATTGCAGAGTTTAATCATCAAACTGCCTTTTTTATGACATAAAGTGCTGTTCAGTGTGGCTTGCAGGGAACAAATTAAGAACAGATTAATTTTTAACTCACTGGCAGAAAGGAATTTCCAACAAACTTGAAAGATTTCCCTCCACTTAGGGGTTATTTGGAAGGACTCAGGTGATTTGAGACATACAGAAATACGCCTTTTTTTTTTTTTTTATCAATTTTCCTGCATCGCCAAAATGACCCCAGTGTGTTGCTTCCTTCTCAGTGCGTTTGTGACTGACCCATTTGCAAGATGACTGCATAAAATGTGGGGTTTTGGTTTTTTTTATTAGTTTTATTTTTTTCTTGCTTGAAAGGGCAATGAGCTACCATAATCTACAGGCGCTGATTATTTTTCTTGAATGCGGTTGCTGTGTGATTTTTGAGTGTTTTTTTTTCTCAAGACTGAGCCATATTAATTAACTAATGCTGAAATTGAGTCTTTGAAGCATAAAAGTGAGTCCCTCAAAACACGAATTTTGACAGACCATGCTAACAGAACACTTCACAGCAGCTTGTGGTAGATAGCTTTAAGATGTATTTTGACCGGTATTACTAATTTTCATTTGGTATGCAAGTCAGAAGTGAAATCTATCAGGACTAATGGAATCTGCATTTGTTTTATCAGCTATCACTTATTAACTCCCTAGCGTTACTGAATAGTTAGCCTAAAACTTACCTTTTGTGAACGGAGTCGGTAGCCGAGAGATGCATGCGTTTGTCGGGCGCTGTATGGGAACGGTGTGCTGTATGGTTACGGTGTTTAAATCCCCCCGAGAAGGCATCGTGGCACCGTTAAGCTACCTGCATGGGATGGTTTATGTAAACCTTACCAAAAAAGCGAGGTAGTTCTGTACTGGAAGTCTGGCATGCCCCATTCTTAGGTACATAACCGTCCAGTCCAGGAGATGGAAAGGGAAATAAGCGCCCCGTGCTGCATTGCTGGCTTCAGCTGATGGTGACTGGTCCCGGGATGGAAATCTCGGGGTCGCGGTGTGTCGTCAGCGTGCATCTGCTGCAGTCTGAAGCGTTCGTGCAGCCACGCTGCTGGCCCTGGAGTAGCCCGTTCGTTACGGAGGTTCAGAGAGTAGCTGAGAAACGAACATCAAAGCTGTGAGGGTCAGGCCTCAGGTCTCGCTGCCAGGTGTTTCAAAAGCAAATTGTTGGGTTCACTGTGTTGAGGTAACTTAGGTACAAAGTGGTTTTTGGAAAAGCTTCTTTGTAGCTTACAAATGAGGAAAAAAATTGCAGAAAAATTGTAAGTATTCCTTGAAAGGCATAGACAAGACAGTGCTACTAATGTCAAAGCTTGAATGTGAAATTACGAGTTTGGATGGCCCGAGTTCAACTCTGAAACATGAAATCAATTTAAACACTTATTTTTTAAACTCAGATAGCTGATGTTGTTCAGCTGCTTAGATCCTAAGCAGTTCAAATACTTCTCTTTTCATAGTCTGATTTTATAGTCTCTTAGTTTACGCAGAAAAAGCTCTTTCATAAGGAAAGATTTTCCTAAAATAGTTTTCCAACTGTGGAATCTTGCTTTAAGTTTGTGGCCGACGTACACGAACCAGTTTGCACGGGCATGCTCTCACACACACAACAATGATGTCCATTGTGCACACTCCAAACTGAACCAGCCCAGCAACTTTCTGTAGAATTTAGAGACAAAAACTGCAGCGTTGGGCTGGGGGAGGCGAGGGGGGGGAAACGCGAGCGTGTGAATTAATGTGTGGTTAGGATTCACAGACGTGTCTCCGTAATTGCTTACAAACTGAGGCTTCTTCTGACAACGCTTGGCATAATTGATGTGGATGGTCATTCTTCAAACAAACTTTGATCAAAGAATAATGAAAACTGGAGAATTAATTTTGTATTATTTAAGTTGTGTTTTTTCTGAAGTCAGTTCTGTACAGACCTGTGCTGCGGTGCGCCAGGGAGTGCTCAGTGAGGAGACACTGAGCATCGCAGCATTGTGCTGCACCATCTACTTCAGTTGCCTGAAGCACAGCCTGCAAGGATATTTTTAGAATACGGATGGGGTTTTGTCACTGTTGTTTTTAGAATAATAGTCCCTGACAAGAGAAATTGATGAGGAAAGGGGGTCTCCACACAATGAATAATACATGGCCTCTTTTTGCAGCTATATACCGTGCTCCGAGAGAATACATGTGGCAGTAACAGAAATGGCAGCCTTGTTCCCAAAAGTAAGTACTTGCAGCATTAACATGGCTTTGGCCTCGTTCCTTGTTAGCATAGTTACCTGCAGTAAATGAAAAGCGAGAGCTGTAGGAAGGGAGACATGACTACAGTTTTGTGGGTTGCTTTGCTTTTTTTTTTTTTTTTTTTTTTTTTTTTTATCTTCCATCCTTGTATTTATTCGTGTGCTAATCAGGAAAGGTTAATTTGTGTACCCAGGCCCCTAATTTTACTCTTGGACTTTCAACTTGAACTGCACGCCGTTACTCAGAAAGTGGCAGCTACTTGCCTCTAGTTTGAGGAGTCGTGCTTATGCTGGACTTCTGCTGGGCCCTCAGGTTCTCCTTTGAATGCCATTGCTTGGTTTTTGTACGCGTTCGGATGTTTAGATCTGTTTCTTCACAGCAAAATTTAGGGAGCAAAATTTCCATCACTGAGTTTTTGTAAAGTCTTTTTTACCTCTATAAAAAGTGCCAGGGAAATCTCACGCCATGTGCCTGTCTGAACTGTCTTGTACACGCCCTACCGTGCTGGCAGCCAGGACACGTGCTGGGTAGCAGTAAGTGAGAAAAATTAGAAAACGTGGCTAAGTAACTTCTTACACGAGAGCGGGAAGCAGTATTCCCTGTTCACACCTGAGATTAAAGAGGAGAGATTCTGGGAACCCATTTCATCCACTCCTGCCCTGTCCCTGCAGCGATGGCTCGTAACATCTCGCAGAGCACAGAGAAGTCTGTGTAGAAAGAGCCCTAGCAGCAGCTGTCCCATGCTAAAGAACACTCATCAACCGCTTCTGGCTATTTACAAGTGATCCTAAAATGGTTTTGTTGTTCTGTCTGGTTCAAATTTTACCTTCCCAGAAACCCAAATCTGAACTGGTAAGGACTTCTTTGCGTCTGCTGACATCTAGTGCCTACAGACTCCAATCTGAGTGCAAAAAAACCCTTCCTGTGGAGACGTGCCCTACGACGGACATCCAGCTGGTTACACAGCAAGTCATCCAGTGCGCCTACGACATTGCCAAGGCTGCTAAACAGCTGGTTACCATCACAACCAAAGAGAACAACAACTGAGTCACACTTGGCTTTTTAATCTTGTTTTTTTAAAGGTTGAATTTCAAATATAGGTGTGGAACTATTCAAATTTTTATGAGGAAAACTAAAGGGGCAAGAAACTTTTTTTTAAACTCAGTATTATTTTTGCATGTTTTCTAACAATTTTAACGATTAATTTAACCCACTGCCTTATTTTGTGCCTGTGTTGCCAGTTTAGTTACCGATTATAGCATGTCGCAAATAGCTATTGAGCCAATATCATGTACCGGCGTTGTTTCAAGCTCTTGCTAGATGTTTCCATGAGGCCGCGTTCTGCTTTCAGATAACGCTTGCAAAATTCCCACCAAAGTCAACTGCAGATACCAGAGGGCAGAACCTCGCCTCTGCTCTGTCCATCCTGGAGCCCCACGTGCAATGGTGCCGCTGACTGAGAAACGTGCGGTGAAGCGGGCTCCGAGGGCTCCAGGCCCACACCTGCTGACCAGCCGAAGGAAGCTCGTACTCCTGAGCATGGAATACCAGCCACTGTTACCTGTTCCCATATCAACTGTTGTGCAATAATCATGTTTTTAGTCTGCTGAGACAAGAGTAGCTGTGGGCATCCGAGCTTATTACATGTAGCTATACAAGGTCTTTGTCACTTTATCTATTTTTGGAAGGAATTTCAATTTTAATAGTTGTTTCTTTTAGTTGTCACTATGCCATTAATATATTATGTTTGATGTTACTTTAGGGCATTAGTGGTTAAAATATTATCCCTTGTTTCTGGTTTGGTATCTCATTCTTAAGTTTCCTATGGAATTTTACTGTCATCTTCAAGGCAACACTGTGTTTGCAGCAGCACTGATGCAATTCCACTGAAGATTTATAGCTGAAAAAAAGTGCCAGTTAAAGGAAGCTGTGTCTGCCATAGCATATAACCTCTGTACCTCAACGTATCAATGTGAAAAGATTTCTTATATCCAGTAAGTATTTTGCAAAGCACTCAGAACTTTGAAAAAATATGCAAGTCTGTAATTACAAAAATGAGAGCTCTTTGAGAGTTAAAACTCCATGGAGAACTCAGTAGTTCTTGCCTCCTCACATCCCACGTGGAAGCTTGTGATTTTCAAGGAGCCTGCTGGGGCAGTTTAGCTGGCAGCCAGGTCAGGCAGTGTTTTATTTAGGAGCAAAGTTACAGAACCACAGCAGCTGTCACGTGTCAGCGCTTGGTTTGAATATTCGGACAGCTTTCACAGAAATATTTGAGTCAGGAGTGGCTATCTGCCATTCAAACAGGTTAGAGTATGGAGTCTGCCAAAAAAAACATTCTTCAAGGCTTTCTGGTAGACAGACTGCTGCATTGAGGTTAACAGATGAAACCACTTTCAGCAGTTCCTTCCTCTTGCAAACGAACAGTGTTTGTGTGCATATATAAACGCTAAGTGCCATAACACACTTGGATTCTTGGGGTGGATGTAGCTCCATTTTTAAAGTAGTGTAAATCTGAAGGAGGGAAGGAAGGGAGAGAGTAGATGACAATCCAGTACATTAATCTTCTTCATAGAAACTTTTTCTCCCTTCCTACACCTCCAAATCCTAGAACTGTCTCTAAACTCAGAGGAATGCAGACAGGGTGGGATTGAAACTGTAAAAGATTTCTAAAACCTACTCCAAAATTATTCTGCTGGCAATTAAATACATTAAGAACAGGTTCCCAGAAGATTAGCAAATTAGTATCATTGAAAGGTAGCAGATGGTATTTTTAAATCTCTCAGGACACCATTGTTTGCTTTTCTTTAACATTTCTTACCTGATTTTTGAAGCAGGGTAACACTGAGTTATGTTGTAGGTTTCAGTTTGTGCCTGTACCAAAACAAAAGGACACTTCAGAACCGCAAGCCCTCGTTCTAGCTAGGCTAGCTCCAGGCTTTCTAAAAACAATCATTTATCTTGGTGGAAGACCTAGCTTAAAAAAAAATAAATAAGTGGCCACCTGTAATTGATTTTTCCACTCTGGTAAATTCTGCCATCTCTGAACAAGCCTTTGTTCTAGACTGGTCCTCACCATACCCTGTGACTGCTCCAGCACCCCAGTGCAGGTGATGTGGGGTGTGTGATTTCCTGATGCCATCAATGAAACAGAAGCAGTCTGAGCAAATGCTTATGTGCTACGTCAGATTTCTTCACCAAAGGAGTGTTACAAAGCCAGCTGCAGAACTAAGGAGTAGTAGGGTAACCCCCGAAGCATACAGCATTGCAGGTCAGAACATTTATAGTACCCAAAATACCAGAAGCTTTTTTTTTTTTCCTTTTATGACATCTCCTTCCCCCAGCTCCCAAACCAAAATTCCTCTTTCTTTACAAAATGCTGCATAGGAAAGTAAAACTTTTTTTCTTTTTTGCCTTTTCTGAACCTTGTATTTATCAGTGTCATGCTGTCTGTACTATACTCTGACTTAATCTTTTGTTTACTGCATTACTATAAAATGCTAAAACCTTGTCAATGTATAAAATTACTTGGGATTACTTGACTGCTGGTTTTGTAAAGAAAAGATCTTGAAAGAGTGGCTGTAGTTGAGTAAAGTCTGCAGTGCTCGAACAGTACGCATCTGTGTAACCTTCCTGTAGCAGGGACTCACACTGGGACAGGCAGAACAGGACAGAGCCCCACGTGCCACACTGGCCTGAAGTGCTTGGCCTGATTTTAAGCTGCAGTTGCCTGTAGCAAGGCACCAAGTGCCATCAGCAACTGAAACCCCTCCCCTTCTGTGCTTGTAGCAATTTGCTCATGTAAAGAAACTAACAGATGTTCAGCTTGCAGTTATTCATTGTGAAACAAGTAAAAAAAGTTTATTGAAGCCATCTACAGCTTCCAGAGAGGAAGCGGACAGGTTAATTACTGCCACAGCACACCTTATCTGATTTGCAATGTGTTATGAAGCAACCCTTGAAGGCCAGCTGGGACTTCTAGGCATGTCCTGCTTCCCTCTTTTAAATAGAAAACAGCACCTAGAGGTTTATGGTTCCTGTTCCACAGGAGGCACAAATTCTTTAGATCTGAAGTGTCAAAGGGTGAGATTAATTCTCTTGCTGTTTGGATCCAATGTAGCATGTACTAAAATACATCTCCTGAGCACAGAGGAAGTGAAGCAGTTCAGGGTGGAGTCCTCCTATGCTCACGCCTCCAAACTCATGGAAATCAGTAGAAGTTTGATCTTGGGTTCAGCTGGGCCACAGCTAAATATGTTCAGAAACCTAACTCCTACTGCGCTGAATCGTGGTGTCATTGTAGGCTATTCCGAACCTGGAGTTACTTCAGGAGTTCCCCGATTCTTCAAAATGTCCTTTTTGTAGTCTACAGCTTCATTTAGTGCTCATTCCTCAGATATAAAGGACAAAATCCTCAGGTCCACGCTGCCTTTGGGTAACCGTAGAGCTAAAGGTCAAAACAAAGAAGAGTGTAATTACTCCGTGGGCTCTAGAATTAATCGTCCGCACATGCTATTTAGTATGCAAATAACATGCTTTGGAGAACATAGAATATCTTCCAAGAAAAGTCATCGGTAATGTTCAAAATTTGATACTCCAGAGCTGTATATTCCCTTCCAGCTTTCTCTGGCTCTTGTAGCCACTGTCACAGAAATGACAGAGGCAAGTTACTTTGCGCAGCACCTCATGGGAAGTGTGATCTGCTGGGTATGTGGTTTAAGTAGATTTTAGAGCCAGACAAAACACGACAGAAGATGCGGCTGATAACATTTAGAATGACATTTGAGGCAGTAACAACAAATCTGCCTCACAAATTATTTGAAAATCCAGACCTAATGCATCAGCAAACGAGAAAAGCAGCTCGTAAGGGAGAGCTGTAGCCCTCTGCAAGAAATAGCACCAAGGGACAGAGTGGATCTGCTCTACTCTGGCAGCGTGGCAACTAAGGTGCAGATCAGAAACAAGATTCTGCCCGCTTGATGGCCGGCACTCCTCCTGATGTGCCTCAGTGACGTGTGTATACGGGCGCTGCTACCTACCCTGCTGCAGTATCCTTGCTCAGCCATGCGCTTGGCTTCTTGCCGCACCAACTCCTCGCAGCGCTGCCTGATGGAGTGCTCCTCCTCTTCCTCCTCCCTCTGGCGCTCCTGCTCCTCTTGCTCCTGTAAGCGGCGTTCTGTCACCTGAGCAGAGACAAGATGAGGGTGGTTACAGCTCGCTCACAGCCCTGCAGACTAGGCCAGGAACCTGTGTTTGAGGCAGGACTGTAGTGAGGTTTTAACACAACGAGGTTTAGCAGACGCACCGACAGCACCGGCTCAGCTAACAGGTTGCAGGACAAAGCCACGGGCTGTGTGGACACTTGGACACTGCCTGGAGAAGGCAGTCTGGCCACTTGGGACCAGAAATGTCCCTGACTGAGCTCTCAGAAGCCCAGTAATCCTCCACAAGAGTACCTTCCCATGCACTTTCCAGAAGCAACATTTATGTAGGTATACTGCAGCAACACCCTCAACATCTGGGTACAACATATCTCAAAAAGCAAACGATACCTGAGCTTCCAATTCCTGTCTGCGAGCCGTCTGCAGTTCCTTCTCTTGCTCTCTCTCTCGCCTTGTCAGTTCTTTTGCCTCCTCAAGTTCTTTGATCAGTTGCTCCCGATACTTCACAGACTCTTCTTGGGCCCGTCTGTTTAACTCCATCTTCTCTTGGATCTGGCGCTGTCTGCCTGCAAGGACCTTTGTGAAGGGAGAGGATAAGTCAAGAAAGTAGCCAGACTTACAAGCCAAAGTGGGGAAATCTTGGTGTGGACAGTTAAACAGTTATCAGAAAACGGATCAGGGCAACAGAAAACCTCCCCCTCAAGTACTGAAGGCTGTAATCCACTAGAGGGAAGAGCTTTGTCAAACCAAGACAGACACCGAGTCAAAGAAAGGCATCACCTCATTCATCAGGCGATCTCTGGCCACCTTCTCTCTTTCCCATTCTTCTTCCCTCTTCTCCCAAACTTTTTTAGCTTCTTCTCTAGAGGCAAGAGGAAGAACTGTCTCTAAGTTTACTACTTACAGTTAAATATTGCATACACACTCCCTGGACACAGATGAGCTACCCTGTGCTTGAGAGGAGGGCTCAGTTTGCTTTTCACATTTGTCCCCATGCAGCTAGCGTGTCCACCCCACCTGTGCCCATTTTGGAGAACCACTCTGCTCTCCCTGTCACCCAACAGGGGTAGCACAGTGAAGGAAATGCTGGCTCGTAGCAGGATGCTCTGGTCTGCCCCAAGAACAGAAGGGCCTCGGCAAGGAAGCTTGCCTTGTAACAAGAGAATTACTTCACACGGGACAGTAGTTAGGACCGCTGCTGGAACAGCTAACAATGGTGCAAATCCTCCCTCTGTGAGGAAGCGTTTAACTAGAACCTGATGGTAGCACACAGTCTCGTCACCAGTGAAAGAGTTCTGTAAGCTGAGGAGAGCCAAAGCTGTATACAGACCCGAGGGAGGTTTTATTTACAAGCTCTGAGATACAAAAAGAAACAAAGTGCCTTTTCTAGGTTCACTTACACTAAATCCCACCACATCGATAATGCAGAATATTTAAAAGCAGGTTATAAAATACTTCCAAGTTCTGTCTGCTGAAAGGTAATCCTTGCTTTCTCTGCATTACTACCTTTTTTGGTTCTTAGATCTAAAGTAATAGAATTTTTGCACTAGGCCTTGCACTGAGACAACTGGAAAGCCACCACAGGCTTTGGTCCTGTCCTTGCAGAAAAGCCGCAGGTACTTCATGCTGATTGCCTAGCCGTGGCACTGGGCACAAGGAATGAAGGGGAAGACCTCAGTTCTACTGCCACACCTCTACAACAGCCAGGCCAGCTACACGCCTCTTTCTAACGTCCACATTTAACAAAAATGATGGAGCTTACCAATCAGGCAAGGATATTCAGCACGTGGTGTCTTCAGATGAAGTGCAGAGGTGCATAAACTCACCTAAAAATAGTCTGGAGCTCCGCCTCCCTCTCCTTTTCTAGCTGGAGCTGTTCCTCAATGACGCGTTTCATCCAGGCAACATCTGCAACAGCTCGTTCTCGTCTCGCTGACTGGCGGCGCTGATCCTCATCTTCTTTCTCGAGGAGGGCTAGTAAGATTTGTCTGTCTGTTTCCTTGAGAAAAGCCAGAAGATTAACAACTCTCCAACAGCTTTCTATCCCATGTGCAAGACAACTCTGTACCAGATTACTGGTGACGCGGTGTTGAGGGTGTGCTCAGATTCTCTATGGTCTTTTTGTTCCAGCCCCATAATGTATGAATCAAGGGCTATTTCCTCTTACCAGCTCCTCCTGTATCTGCTGGGCTCGTCTCTTTAACTGGGCATTACACTGATGCCTCAAAAAACGGCTGAAGGAGAAAAAAAAAAAAGAACATTTAAACTCACTCTAAAGCCCTGCTTTATTACATGGCAGCACTCAAGAGAGGACATTTATGACAATAACATCTATAGGCAACAGAGGTACCTGCTGCCTCTAACGTGGACAAGAAGCAATGGCACCAATGCGTTTGCTCAGTTTTCTGGGCACTTTAACAAAAGCCAAGCAATTACAACCCACCCCTGCTATTGGAAATATCTCCTTGTGCTGCAACTACTGCCATGGAGATGGGAAAAGATTCTACCCGTCCCTGCTGAAAGCTATATTTGCTCCCATACCCAAGCTCAATCTTCCTCCGGTGCTCTTCCATTTGTTTCCTTTCTTCTTCTAAGTTTTCCAGCTCCCACCGCTGCTTTAATAAATTCTCTTGTTCTTTTTTCAGCTTTGTTGCCTAATAGATGTGAAAAGGAAAAAAAAACAGCTAAGAGAGTACTTCAGAGAGCGAGGACATCGCAGAGAAAACCTTTGTATCAGAGTTTTTCTCATGCTCTATTCCTTTGCAAGCACAACCACCACTGTGGTAAATACTCTACATTCATTTTCTGTGTCTTACTGGCTCACGGCACGAGAGACAGGGTGAGGAGCTTCAGCTGCCAAAGCCTCCAACCTGAACCTAGCACGCTCAGAAGTTTCTACAAATCTTTTTCTCATCTGGTGTGGAACAAAAGGGTGCTCACACTTCAAGAGTAGCACATGAAGTCTACCAGAGTCCAGCTGACAGGCCAGTGTTCCCGGGAGAGGTCTGCTTTACTGACAGAATAATAGCCACAGCTAATTTGTTCCAGGTTTAATCTAGTGGAAACCTGGGGGTAAGAGGTCGGGTCAGTGCTGCTCTATTCCCAAGTGAAACCATGAACTTCCTTCTCAGATGAGAAGAGACTAAAGATTACCTCCGTCTCCTGCAGTTTCAGTTCTTCTATTTGCTGAAGCAGTATCTCTGCTTGCTTCTTCTCCTCCAGCCGACGCTTCTCTTCCTCTTGTCTCATTCTCTCCAGAGCTTCCCTTCGTGCAACTTCATACTCGTTTTCGTAACGCCTTTTCTCTTCTCGTTCAGTTGCTTCTTGCTTATTGAGCCAAAACAACGCATGGCATTTAAGGTTAGGCGAAACAGAAGGAAACAGCCTGTGGCTCAAGCATCCGCAAATCTAATCCCACACGCTGACACATACGTGAAGAACAGGGAACAAAACACACCAGGGAGGAACACAAGGACAAAACAAGGACATTTGCTGATCGCTGTCTGAAGCTGCCTACCGGACCACATGCAGTCTTTGCAGGATCCAGCGTGGGTCTGAAGCTAAGCACAGGTGGTTATAAACGAGCAGATTACCTTCTAAAGACCTATTTTATTATTATTGCTGCTGAAATCTGTATTTGAAGGCCTTTATTATTCTTTCATATCAAAATCACTATATTGCCATATCCAGGATTTGCATACTGCCGTATCAGATTCATGAAGTTTAGCTATGAATGCAAGGAGAACAACAAACAAACGGCCAGTTCCTACTCCTTCTGCAACCCAGTCATGCCTGCCCAGGAAGGCAAGCTGCCTGCCAGCTCAGGCGCTCCAGGAGTCCTCCCTGAGCACCAGTGACCAGGAGCACCGCGGCCGCCCCAGCATACCTGCTTTTTTTGCTTTAGCTGATCACCCCAAGCCTCCACAACGTGCCTCCTGTGCAGCTCCGACTCCACCTGCAGACAGAGAGGTGGCATCGCCAGCAGCGCCCTCGGGACCTGGAGGGACCCTGGAGCACCTGGCCCGGCCCCTGCAGAGCTCTGGGTGTCCTCGGTGCGCTCAAGTCCTGAGCTCAGTGTCACAGCTCTGGCAAACGCTACAGCGAGACCGAAACCAGAGCTGTGGCTGCTGGAGCAGCACGGCAGCTGAGCAAAGAACGGGGAAGCACTACGGACAGGGCAAGCATAAGTCTGAAAAGCACCGAGGGTTTTTACAGGCCCTGAAAAATCTGCCCTCGATGTCGGAACAGACTGCTGACCCTAAGGCAGTCGGGCCATTTGCCTTCCTTGCCTCCTGCTCGCCAGCTCTCGGGGCTATCCCTACCCTGTGATTTGGGCTGAGCGACAGCAGCAGACACGCGAGGAGCTTCCCGTTAAAACGGGGCTTGACCAACACAGGACAGCGGGGACACGAAGGGGAGCGGCCTCACCTCCCGCAGCTCGGCGCTGTTCTGCCTCCAGTGCTCGTACAGCAGCTGCTCGGCGACCTGCGGGGTCGACACGAGGGGATGGCGGCTGGGCTCACCCGCCCTGCCCTCACCCCCCCCGGCCCCGCCCGGCCCTCACCTGCCGGCCCCGCCGCTCGCGGGCAGCCCGCAGCGCCCTGCTCCGCTCCCGCAGCGCCTCGCCCAGCTCCTGCCCGCCGCCCCGCCGCAGCTCCCGCAGCTCTGCCGCCAACTCCTCGCTCTCCTCGGCCAGCAGCCGCCTCAGCCGCTCCCGCCGCCGCTCCAGCTCCTCCCGCCGGTCCACCTGCGGGCTGCCGGGGCCGGGCGGGTGTCAGGGGGGCACCGGGCCCGCGCCTAGGCCCTGCCCGGCCCTGCCCCGCTCGCACCTGGCCGGGAGGGCCCGCGGCTCGCTCCACCGCGCCTGCTTAGAGCTGCAGAGAGCGGCGCGGGCGAAGCAGCGGTCGGCCCGCTCCCACTGCTGCCGGCCCCGCTCCTCCCGCTGCCGCTCCGCGGCCCGGCCCCGCGCGGCCCGCAGCCACATCGCCTGCCGCCAGGCCGCACCGGTTGCCATGGCGACGCGGAGAGCCGCGACGGGAGCCGCCGAGGGTCAGACGGCGCTAGGGACGGGCTTCGCGGGGAGGGAGGGGCATGGATGTGCCGGCACCGCCTTTTCACTGTGCTGATTGGTGGGCGGGGAGGTGGGCGGGGCGTTATCGCAGGTGGGCGGGGCGTTGAGGCAGATGGGCGGGGCGTACCGGGGCGGTGGGCGGGGCGTTGGGGCCGGTGGGCGGGGGGTGGATGCCGGTGGGCGGGGCGTTGATGCTGGTGGGCGTTGGGGTGGATGCCGGTGGGCGGGGTGTTGGGGCCGGTGGGCGGGGCGTACCGGGGCGGTGGGCGGGGCGTGGGGGCCGGTGGGCGGGGCGTGGGGGCCGGTGGGCGGGGCGTTGATGCAGGTGGGCGGGGCGTTGGGGCCGGCCGGGCCGGGCCATGGCGCTGCTGCTGGAGCACGAGTTCCGGCCGCTGCCGCCCGACGGGCAGGTGGAGACGCTGCCCTTCCTGGAGGCCGTGGCGCACCTGCCGCCCTTCTTCGGTAAGCGCCGGGCATCGGGACGGGAACCGGGGCAGGAGCCGGGGTAGGAGCCGGAACGGGAACCGGGACGGGAGCCGGGACGGGAACCGGGACAGGCACCGGCACCGCCCCGGGACGCTGCCACCGGCGGGCAGGGGGCGCCTGGGTCCGTCCCGGCTCCCACGGTCCTGCTGCTGGGCCCCCGGTGCAGCCCCCCCGGTTCTTTCCTCCTGGTACTGCCCCCCCGGTACTGCCCCCCCCGTACTACCCCTCCGGTGCAGCCCCCCGGTTCTGCCTCTCCGGTTCTGCCCTCCCGGGACTTCCCCCCCGGTGCTGCCCTCCCGGTTCTGTCCCCTCCCCGTTCCCCTTCCCCTGGCAGCAGCCCGCGGCGGCGTTGCATCAGGGCCGGGCGTGGGACGGCGCCGTCCCGTCCCGTCCCTCCCCGTCCCGTCCCGTCCCGACCCGCCCGACCCGCCGAGCAGCCCCGTTGGGAAACGTCCCGGCCCCGCGGGGAACCGGCTCCGGGTGGGGGCGTCCCGGGGGTGGCACCGACCGAGGCGGAGCAGCCGCAGCAGCAGCAGCAGCACAATGCCCCGCTTTGTGCCCACCCGTGGCCCAGGATGGCCGGGCACCGCCGAGGGCCCTGGGGGTGGGCAGAAGCCCCCAGGCACCGGGAGGGACCTCGCGGTGCCACTGGTGTGGCCCCGGTGACCGCCGTCCCCTCCCCGTCCCTCCGCAGACTGCCTCGGGACGCCCATCGTCTACTCGCCCGTCAAGGCTGACCTGGCTGGAAACATCAAGGTAGGGGCGCAGGGGGGCTACGGGCAGGGCCCTTCATCCCCTTGGGGCCCTTCATCCCCTTGGGGCCCTTTGTCCCCCGGGGCCTTTCATCCCCCCCCCGAGCCCTTCATCCCCTCGGGGTCCTTCAACTGCCTTGGGCCCTTCATCCCCTTGGGCCCTTCATCCCCTGGGGGCCTTCATCCCCTGGGGGCCTTCATCCCCTGGGGCCCTTCATCCCCTGGGGCCCTTCATCCCCGTGGGACTCTTCGTCTCCCCGGGTCCCTTCATCCCCCCCCCCAAGCCCTTTATCCCCTTGGGGTCCTTCGACCACCATGGGCCCTTCATCCCCTGGGGCTCTTCATCCCCCGAGACTTTTCACCCCATGGAAGCTCTCGGGCTCCTCCGCAGCTGCAGGTGCCCCGTTTTCACCACCCCAGCCCCGCACGCCGGCGGCCCCCAGCAGCCACCCCCTTTCTCTCCTCCCCCCGCAGAAGATCCGGGCCGTTTACGACTCCGACCCTGCCAAGTTCAAGACGCTGCAGGACATCCTGCGGGTGGAGAAGGAGATGCACGGCTCGGCCTGGCCAAAGACGGGCGCCACGCTGGCGCTGATGTGGTTGAAGAGGTGACTCACGGCACCGGAGGCGCCGGCTGCGTCGCGGCGTGCGCGGTGCTTCTCCGCCAGCCTCGTGCTCCCTGGGCTGGGTTCTGGGGAGCGCCGCTGGCAGCGGCCCCCTCGGGAGGTTTGTCCTCGGCTGATGCCCTCCCATCCCCTGCTGGGACAAGGCGGTGTTTGCGTTCCTATAAATCCCCGCTGGCCTCCGTGCCCCGCTCCTTGGTGGGCTGCGCTGCCCAGCCCGTGGGGTTTTGGGGGTCCGGGTGCCCCCATGGCGATGCCGGGGGCTGCATCACCCTCTGTGGCAGTTCCCCCCCCCCAGCCAGCCCTGCTGTCCTCCCAGGGGCCTGAAGTTCATGCTGGTGCTGCTGCAGAGCATCTCCGACGGTGAGCGGGATGAGGAGCACCCGAACCTCATCCGGGTGAACGCCCTGAAGGCTTACGAGGTCGCGCTGAAGAAGTACCACGGCTGGATGCTGCAGAAGCTCTTCATGGTGAGCGGGGCTCGGCGGGGCTGCTGCGGACCAGAGCTGCCTTGCCTTGAGCCCAAATCCCTGCCAGTCGCCCTGAGCAGCGATGCGCTTCAGGAGAAATAAGGCGGCGTCTGATGATGCGCAGCCCCTTGATTTATTTTAAGGATTATTTCCAGGGGACCCTCTCTGCACAGCCCGGCCTCCCCGGGGCCCCCGTGTCCCCCACTGGTGCTGGTGGGAGGCTGCTGCCGCGGGAATCGTCCCGGGCACAAACCAGTGAGGGTCTGCCGTGGGTCGGGGGGCTTGGGGAGCTCCTTAGGTTGGTGGGAGCGGAGTCCCCGCAGCCGGGGCAGGACTCTGTGCCCTCACCACTTCCCCCCATCCTGCAGGGCTCGGTCTACGCGCTCCCATACAAGTCGGATCTGCTGAAGGCTTTGGAGAAGGGCAAAGAAGTCAAGGAGGAGGAGAGCATCGAGAAGATCCATCAGTTTGTCTCCAGGGTCACCCCCATCCTGGACGCCATCTATGAGATGTACGCCAAGATGAACGCCGAGCTCAGCTACAAAGCCTGACGCTGGCACGGGCCGGGGGCCGCCCGCAGGCAGCTCCATCGCTGCGGGGCTGCTCCCGGCTGCCGGCCGGCTTCGATTCTGCATCTCCAGCAGCTAGCCTATTTTCTAAACAAATTAATTAATTTTCTATCGAGAATCTGGCAATAAACCAGGGCTACCCTGGGCTGTCTCAGGATTTCCCGAGCTTTTGTACTAAGGAAGACAAACAAGCGCTTCTGGTCCTCGTGCAGAGCAAGCGAGAGGAATGAAGCGTGGCTGGCGGCAGCGTCCCGCTGATGCAGTTTCGGCTCTGCCCTCGCTCTCGATGCACCTCTGCCTCCTCGCCTGCACCTCTGCCTCCTCGCCTGCTCCTCTGCTCTTGGACCTCACAGCACCCAGGAGCACCGCACCCAGGAGCACAGCACCCCGTATGATGCCAGCAGCGCCCGTTGCAGAGGAGCTGGCGAGCTCCCCGGGTGCCCCCAGCCCCGTGGGCAGCAGCATGGGAGTGAGAACCCCTCGGTGGGATCAAGACCCCCTCGATGGGAGCGAGACCCCCGTCGGGGGCTGCAGGCCCCCTCCCGGCGGTGTTTCCATGCCCGCCGGCACGAACTCAATAAATCTCCGTTAACCTGGGCCTGGGAGGCTGCTTCGGGGCCGTCCCGGGGGCGGGTCTGGCTGCGGGCGGGTCCCGGGGCGCCCGCCCACGGCAGCGGGGCCGGGCCGGGAGGGGACCGGGACGGGGCCCGCGGCGGCTGCGGGAGGTGCCGGAGGCTGCGGGAGCGGCGCGGGACGGGACGGGACGGGCGGTACCGGGACGGGACCGGGGCAGCGGGGCTGGGGACAGCGGGCAGGGGCTGGGGGTAGCGGGGTGGGGGCCTTGGGGTGCTGTGGGGTGGGGGGCGCGGGGTGCTGCGGGCTCCAAACCCACCCGCACAGCGGCTCCGCACCCAGGCTGTCGGCTGGGTGAGCGGCCCGGGGCTGCTGCTTGGCCCCGGGGGGGGGGGCCCGGGGGGGGCGAGGTGCTGGTGCTGGGCGCGCACCTGGGTGCGGGTGCGAGGGTTTGTGTTGGATGCGAGCGGCGGGGCCGTGCCCGGCAGGCTCGTTGCATGAAGCCAGGCGTTGAGTCATTTGCTCCGTGGGGTGAGGAAGGCTGAAAAATGAAAAAAAAAAAACAAATAAGTCAACAAGCCAAATAAAACCCGATTGACAACACCTTTCCTGGCAGCGGCGGGGCCCATGGGAGCGCCTGTGTTCGCAGGGCCGGTCGCGAGCCCGTCACTTCCCAAGCAAGCTTCCTCCCCAGCACGTGATGGCAGCCACTCCGTCACCCGCTGCTGCCTTGCGTCCCCCTGCCTTCAGCCCTGTGATGGCCCCGGTGCCACTTGTCCCCATCCCGTGACCGCAGCGGGGTCGTCCCCGGCCGATGGCCACGGGAGGCGATGCGCTGCCCTCGCTTCTTGCTCTTTTTGCTGCCACGGGTTAAGCCAAATGAAAACCGATTCAAATCTCCGGGGGGGAGGCGTGCTCCCTGCAGGAAGCTCATTTCCATTTGCGTGCTGCCTGGGTGACTCCGGGCCTGCTGTCCTTGGGGAGCCCTCTGTAAGGGCACCCAGGCTCTGGGTGCTGGCAGGTGCCCCCACTTCAGCCTGGATGTGACCGCTGCCTTCCGCAGCGCCGTGACTCCGAACAGCAAGCAGCGAGCTTTCACGCCGCTCCTTCCCCTGGCTCCACTTCTGCTTCCCTGGCTGCCACGGGGGTGCTGCCCACGGGGAAGCCCCTACCTGGCGCTGGGCAGAAGCTCCACGCACCCGGCCCTGGTGGGAGGCAGGGGCACTGTGGCTGGGGGGCTGCAGGACACTGGGGCTGCAAGGCTCTGCCCTGCCCAGAGCCCTCCCCGTGCCCCCCACAGACTTCAGAGGAAAACCACCCGCGTTTACAGCATGGGCAGAGCAGAGCTGCACCCACCCGTGCTCCACCAGGGAGTAAAATTATACCCCGATAGTAAAATCCATACGGGTGCTTTCGCGCCCCTCCTTGCAGCGCTGGCGTCCCCCGGCTCTGCCCTGGCCTCTGGCTGGGTTTGGCAGCCCGATCTATATTTGGGCTTCGCCCTCGCCGCTTTTCTCCAAAGCTGTGCTTTTCCTGTGGTTTGGGCTGGGATTCCAGCACAGCGGAGACGGGCTGGGTGCTCCGGCCCCGCGTGGAGCCGGAGGGGTTGGGTTGCTGTGAATGCCCTGGTCTGGTGTCTCAGACACCCAGGCTGCGTGACAGCCCGTGTTTGCCCGCTGTCAGCTGTGCGAGAGCCGGGGTCGCTGCGGCTTTGGCAGGTGCACGTGGAATTTCTTGCAGCGAGAGCAATGAAGGAAACAAGGAGAAATCGCATGGGCCCCATCACACGCCCCACATCTCCTGGGGCTGCGCGGCCCCGCTGCTGCCTCCCACGGGACCCCAGGGCAGCGGGGGCAAGGGGGCCATTGCCCACAGCCCCCCCATGCTGCTGCAGTTTCTTGGGGCCATTTGCAGCCCCCGTCCCCTGCCTGCAGTGCGGAGCCGTGGCCCGGCCGCCGCGGGTGTCCGTGGCGACACGCTGCCTAATTAGAAGCACGTTATCCAGCAGCGATCTCCGGGAGGGCCAAGGCTGACGTTGTGGCTTGTCGTACAGAGCTGCAGCCCAGCAGCAAATTATACGTTCCCCGGGTGCTTTTTCTGTCTCCGAACCCTGGGTCTGAGAGCGAGGGCTGAGCGCGCTCCTGGGAGGCAGAAACTGAGCCAGGGCTGAGCACTTCTGCATTTTGTGGTGTGTTTTCAGGGAAAGTGGGGCTGCTGGGGAGCCCGGGGGGGTTCACCCGCCGGGCCAGCAAGCAGGCAGGTGTGTGGCCGTGCTGGTAGCACGGCTTTCTGCCAGTCTCCTTTCCTTCTGCATGATCAAAACCCATCATTCCTCACCCCAAACACTGCTCGCTCCCTCTGCCGGGACCCGCAGGCTGTGTCGTCCCCCCCCAGCCGTGCCAGGGACCAGGTCACAGCCCCGGCTTGTGTGGCTGGGTGGTGGGGGGCCCGCTCCTGACCCCCTGTGGCTCCCCTCACCCCCAGCCTGGTGGCTCCCCGGGGGCCGGGCAGCACGCACAGGGCCCGCTCTGTGCCCCAGCCTGGGCTGCACCCAAGCTGACCGCAGCGGGGCCGGGCTCCAGGCAGCTGCGCTTTGAAGCCGGCAGCGCCGGAGCCGGTGGGGCTGCGTGGATGTGAGGGGACCCCTGGGTAGGTGGGCTGGGGAGCGCCGGGGGTCCCGCTGGCCCCAAATGCTGCCGGGGTCGGGGTGGGACGCTGCTCCTGCCGTAGGACCCGGCAGCGGCTCGCACGGGGCACGGTGCCCGTGGGAGAGGAGATGGGGCGGGAGGGGAAGTTATTTGGGAATGACTCTGGGCTTTCCTCTGCCAGGTCTCCTGCTCTCACAGAAGGACCGAGGAGCGCGGCCACCCAGGCAGCGAGCGGAGGTCCTGCTGAAAGGGGAGCATGGCAGACAGCGAGGACCCCCGCGATGCCGGGGGGGAGGCCCCGGGGGACGACTCCTTCCCTCTCTCCTCGCTGGCCAACCTGTTCGAGGTGGAGGACACCCCGTCCCCCGCCGAGGCATCCCGGGCCCCCCCCCGGTGCTGGGGACGGAAAGCAAAACCTGCGCATGAAATTCCACGGGGCCTTCCGGAAAGGTGCCCCGAAACCCATGGAGCTGCTGGAGGCCACCATCTACGAGTCGTCCGTGGTCCCCGCACCCAAGAAGGCCCCCATGGACTCCCTCTTCGACTACGGCACCTACCGGCACCACCCCAGTGAGAACAGGCGCTGGCGCAGGAGGGTTGTGGAGTGAGTACGGGGACCCCCGTGCACCCCGGGGACACCACTGCTGGTGGGGAGCGTGGGGCACCCTGGCATGGGTATGGGGGTGCAGCTGGGGACGAGCCCCCAGGGCTGTCTGAGTGGCATTTAGGGGTGCTTTGGGCAGGGAGCTCGGGGTGCCACGCACATGGCACTCGCAGCCAGTCCCGGTGAGGATGCCTGGTGCCGTGCCAGGCCGGGCCGTGCCGTGCTGCCCCGTGCCACGCCGTGCCGTGGGCTGCAGCCCCACGCCGCCGTGGGGCCGGGACCGTGGCCCCCCTTCCCCTCCTGCCTGCGCCGTGAAAGAGGGCTCTGTGCTGCGGCCGCTCCCTGCCGGTGCGGGACGTCTGGCTCCCCTGGCATGAAAGGGCTTTTCAGGAGGGGCCTCCGCCCTCGGCCTGCGTCAGGAAACCAGAGCCGGGGCGGCCGCCTGCAGCCGGGCACACAATGCCCGTCTGTGCTGGGCACCTGGGCCGGCCTGGCCGGGCCCTCCGGGTGCCGCACCCTGCCTGCCCCGGCGGCACCTCGTGTCCCTGGGCTGCGAGCGGGGCCGAGAGGGGCTCCCCAGGGCCAGAGACCCCGACTGGGGCAGCTGCCGGCCTTCCTCCCCCAGGTCCTTGGAGCTGCATGGTTGTCCCCTGCTGCCACCGACCCCTCTGGCTCAGCCCGTGTCGCTGGAGCCTGTCCCAGAGCCGTGGCCTGTCGCTGCTGGGGGGTAGCAGGGCAGCACCCGGTCCCCATGGATGCCAAAGGGAGGCGGGAGGTGACTGCGAGCACTGGGTGCTCCCCTGTGGCTGCTGCTCCCCATGGGGTCACCCCAGCCTAGGATTCTATGGTTTAGGGTGGGCAGAGCCCCCGTCAGCCCCCCAGCTGGAGCACCCCACTGCTCCCACGCCCATCCCCGCAGCTCTGAGCTCGGTGTGCAGGTGGGAAACCGAGGCACGGAGCGGGGAAGCAGCTGCGGTGCTCAGTCCTGCTGCTTCTGTTGCAGGAAGACAGCGCCGGGCACCAAGGGGCCGGCTCCTGACCCGCCCCCTGTCCTCAAGGTCTTCAACAGACCCATCCTCTTCGACATCGTCTCCCGAGGGTCCCCAGCCGGCCTGGACGGGCTCCTCTCCTTCCTGCTCACCCACAAGAAGCGCCTGACGGACGAGGAGTTTCGAGGTGAGCGCCTGGGACCTCACGGTGCCGGGGCTGCGCAGGGCCGCCGGCGGTTCCCGTGTCCCTGCGGGGACAGCGCTGCATGGCCCTGCCATGGGGGCTGTGGCACCCAAGAGGAGCCAGGGATTTGGTCGGGGTCTAGGGCAGCCCCCTCAGCATCCTCTGCTCCCAGAGCCCTCGACGGGGAAGACCTGCCTGCCCAAGGCGCTGCTCAACCTGAGCGGGGGCAAGAACGACACCATCCCCGTCCTCCTCGACATCGCCGAAAAGACGGGCAACATGCGGGAGTTCATCAACTCGCCCTTCCGCGATGTCTACTACCGGGGTAGGGGGGCACGGGGGACGTGGCTGGGCCTAGGGGGACTCTGAGGGACCCTGGGGAGGTTTGGGAACCCCAGGGAAGTTTGAGGATTGGAGCAGCGGAGACCCTGGGGAGGATGGAGGACTCCAGCAGGGCTCAGGGACTGGAGCAGCAGGGACCTAGGGGAGGATGGAGAACCCTGGGGAGGCTCAGCAACCGGAGCAGGGTGTCCCCAGGGAGGCTGGGGGTCCATGGGGAGTCTTGGGGTGAGGCTGCGGTGACGGGCGCCCACGGCACAGGTCAGACAGCCCTGCACATCGCCATCGAGCGCCGCTGCAAGCACTACGTGGAGCTGCTGGTGGAGAAGGGAGCCGATGTGCACGCCCAGGCCCGCGGCCGCTTCTTCCAGCCCAAGGACGAGGGCGGCTACTTCTACTTCGGTGAGCTGGGGGGGGGGCTGGCAGCACTGGGCCCGGGTCCTTGGGGACATCCCCGCGGTGGGGCACCCACCGTGTGCTGTCCCCCCAGGAGAGCTGCCCCTCTCGCTGGCCGCCTGCACCAACCAGCCCCACATCGTGCACTACCTGACGGAGAACGGGCACAAGCAGGCGGACCTGCGGCGCCAGGACTCCCGCGGCAACACCGTGCTGCACGCCCTGGTCGCCATCGCCGACAACACCCGCGAGAACACCAAGTTCGTCACCAAGATGTACGACCTGCTCCTCGTCAAGTGCGCCAAGCTCTTCCCCGACACCAACCTCGAGGCGCTGCTCAACAACGACGGCCTCTCGCCGCTCATGATGGCCGCCAAGACCGGCAAGATCGGGGTACGGCGACCCCGGCCCTGTCGCGCTCGGTGCGCGGCGCCGCTGGCAGCACGTGCTTTGCGAAACCTGCATGTGCAGGCGATTAACCCGGCTAATTAACCCCTCCTTGCATCCTGTCCGCTCCCTAATTAACCCCAGGCCCTCCTCACATCCTGCCCTTGCCCCTCGCTCATCCTGGCTCGCCCAGGGGTCGGTTAGAGATGCACAAGCTGCATCGCCCTGGGGAGCCGCCGCGGATGGGGTGGGAGGGGGCAGACCCATGGGCCAGGCGCCCCCCCGCAGATCTTCCAGCACATCATCCGTCGGGAGATCACGGACGAGGACGCCCGGCACCTCTCGCGGAAGTTCAAGGACTGGGCGTACGGCCCCGTCTACTCCTCGCTCTACGACCTCTCCTCGCTGGACACCTGCGGGGAGGAGGTGTCCGTGCTGGAGATCCTCGTCTACAACAGCAAGATCGAGGTGTGTAAGGGCCGGGGGGTGGGGGGACAGGGGTCGGGTCCACTCTGAGCCATCGGCGTCCCCCCAGAACCGCCACGAGATGCTGGCCGTGGAGCCCATCAACGAGCTGCTGCGTGACAAGTGGCGCAAGTTCGGGGCCGTCTCCTTCTACATCAGCGTGGTGTCCTACCTCTGCGCCATGGTCATCTTCACCCTCATTGCCTACTACCGCCCCATGGAAGGCCCCGTGAGTCCCCGGGGGGGGCATGGGGCAGAGAGGGGGGCTCTGGGCTATGCCGCTGACGTGTCCTTTCCCCACAGCCCCCCTACCCCTACACCACCACCATCGACTACCTGCGCCTGGCCGGGGAGATCATCACCCTTCTCACCGGCATCCTCTTCTTCTTCACAAACGTCAGTGCCATGAGGCAGGGGAAACGGGGTGGCCCAGCCCTCGTGGGTGCTGTACGAGGAGGGTGACAGCCCCGTGTCCCCCAGCACCAGCCCCTGCTGCGATGCCCTCCTGACACCAGGATGCTGCTGGCAGGGGCTGCCCCCAGCCCCTCTCCAACCTGTCCTCTCTCCCCAGATCAAAGATCTGTTCATGAAGAAGTGCCCAGGCGTGAACTCGTTCTTCATCGACGGCTCCTTCCAGCTGCTCTAGTAAGTGGGGACGTCCTCGGGGCCTCTCAGAGCCGGGGCATCCCCAGGCTTGCTGGGGACAGTGGCTGGTAGTGGCTGTCCTCTTCTCCAGCTTCATCTACTCGGTGCTGGTGATCGTCACGGCGGGGCTGTACCTGGGAGGCGTCGAGGCGTACCTGGCCGTCATGGTCTTTGCGCTGGTCCTGGGCTGGATGAACGCGCTCTACTTCACCCGAGGGCTCAAGCTGACGGGGACCTATAGCATCATGATACAGAAGGTCTGGTGGGGCTGGGGTCTTCTCCTTCCTGGGCAGGGCTGGGCCTGCCATGGATGTGCAGCCCGAAAGGAGGGTCCTCACTCCGTGCTTTCTGCTGGGGGGCTTCACTCGTCCTGCAGGACTGCTGCAGCCCCCAGCGTGGGGCTGGTCACTGCAGGCCAGCACAGCTCATCCCCATCTCCATCACTTGCAGATCCTCTTCAAAGACCTTTTCCGCTTCCTCCTGGTCTATTTGCTCTTCATGATCGGCTACGCGTCAGGTAGGTGTGGGGCTGGGGTGCAGGAGAAGGATCCCATCCTAACTGCCTGCGGGAGCAGCCTCCAGCACCTCCTGCGGCACAGAGGCGAGGGCTTGGCTGGCCCGGAGCAGCGTGGAGCCTGCTGCGGCCCCATCCGTGCTGCTGCCCCCGCAGACTCTCCTTCCCTGTCCCTCCTCCCCAGCTCTGGTGTCCCTCCTGAACCCGTGTCCCAGCAGCGAGTCCTGCGGTGAGGAGCAGTCTAACTGCACGGTGCCCACCTACCCCTCGTGCCGGGACAGCCAGACCTTCAGCACCTTCCTGCTCGACCTCTTCAAGCTCACCATCGGCATGGGCGACCTGGAGATGCTCGAGAGCGCCAAGTACCCCGGCGTCTTCATCATCCTGCTCGTCACCTACATCATCCTCACCTTCGTGCTGCTCCTCAACATGCTCATCGCCCTCATGGGGGAGACGGTGGGCCAGGTGTCCAAGGAGAGCAAGCACATCTGGAAGCTGCAGGTGTGTCTTTGGGAGCTGCCGAGCAGGGGGGCTCCGTGGGGTCCCCGTGCCGGGGACCACCAAAGCAGCACCGACTGGGCGGGGGACCCCAGTGCCTCCATCCCCAGGTGGCTGAGGGGTCCCTGGTGTCCCCGGCAGTGGGCCACCACCATCCTGGACATCGAGCGCTCCTTCCCTGTCTTCCTGCGGCGAGCTTTCCGCTCCGGGGAGATGGTGACCGTGGGGAAGGGCACTGACGGGACGCCCGACCGCCGCTGGTGCTTCAGGTAAGGGCGTGTTCCCTGCAGTACCCGTTATTGGCTCCTCGTTAGGCCTCATTAGAGCAGGGTGGTTTGTGCTCATCTGGGGCTGGGTGGTGCTGCGGGTGTTGGGATAGCACAGGGACACAGGTGCAGGAGTTGCTGCCCAGCTCCAGCAGCTCCACGCAGCCGCTGGGCTCTGCCCTTCCCCACAGGGTGGACGAGGTGAACTGGTCCCACTGGAACCAGAACCTGGGCATCATCAGCGAGGACCCGGGCAAGAGCGACACGTACCAGTACTATGGCTTCTCCCACACCGTGGGCCGGCTGCGGAGAGGTGAGCGTGGGCTGGGGACATCCCTCAGGGCTCCGCTCATCCCTCCGATGGGCCCCAGGAGCAGAGGGTGCAGGGGGAGCTGCAGGGCACCCAGCTCTGACAAACCCCAATCCCACAGATCGCTGGTCGACGGTGGTGCCGCGCGTGGTGGAGCTCAACAAGAGCTGCCCCCCGGAGGAGGTGGTGGTGCCACTGGGGACACTGGGGACAGGAGAGGCACGGGAGCGGTGGCACGGGCAGGCTCCCAGCTCCCCGCTCTAGCACGGTGGTGCCGGAGCCGATGGACTCTGCCCCGGCACGGCCCCGGCACGGCCTGCAGAATCACGGCTCCCACCTGCGCTCCCCGGTGCGTCTGTTCCTCAGGGATTCGTGCAGCCTCTGTCCCTCCAGCAGCCTCCATCCTGGTGGGTGTCCATCCCAACGAGGGTCCTGGCTGGCCCCGCTGGTGCTGGGGGTCTCCGGCTCACCCCGACGAGCTCCGGTGCTGCCGCTTTGCTTTCCTGCGCTGGGGCCGTCGGCAGCACCATGCTGGGAGCCTCTGCCACAGGCAGGGTGCTGGGAGCACAGCCCCGCCTCGCACCATGGCCAAGGGCTTTTGCCACACGTTTTTGCACAAGATTTATACGACTATTTATTTAGTAATAAAGAGTGACCTGCAGGGGCCCTGTCCTCGTGTCATTGACTGGTGTCAGCTGGGAGGACGTCGCTGCAGGAGGCTCTCTGGGAGGGAGGCAGGAGCTGTTTGCCTCCTGCACCATGCGTGCCGTGCCACGTGAGGCCGGGCCGTGCCGCAGCATGCCGTGCTGTGTGACGCCGGGCCGTGCTGTGGCGTGCCATGCTGTATCTCTGCCAGGGCAGCTGCTGCAGGGCTGGCCCAGGAGCACCCAGCAGCCTGCCCCTGCCCTGTACCTCTCGCTGCGTGGCACTAACGCACCGTCGGTTTGGGGCACCGCTGCCAAACCGCAGACCTCGGGGGCTGGAAGTGTCTAAGCGAGATTTCCACGTGCCGTGGGTGGGTGTTGGCACAGCCCCCCGGGCTCACACCCCTTGGCAGACAGACAGACAGACCTGCCCGGGGCAGGAGCACTCCTGCAGAGCCCCGTGCTGCGTGGAGCCAGCATGGCAAGGCCCAGCCATGGTGTGGAGCTGGGAGATGCCCACGGTGCACAGGACAGGGCAGCGTGTGCCCACCGGGACGTGCAGGGTCGCAGAGGACTTTGGCGCCTGGCGTTGTCCTCCTGGCCTTGGCTGCTCTGCCCAGGGGACTGCAGAGCACAGCTCGTCGTGTGGTGCACGGCTGCGGTGCATGGGAACGATGCACGGCTATGGGGCACGGCCCTTGTGCACAGCCCCTGTGCGCGGCTCTTGTGCACAGCCCCTGTGCAGTGTCCTCGTGCACGGCCCTTGCGCAAAGCCCTCGTGCACGGCCCTTGTGCAACACACTTGTGCAAAACCCTCGTGCCCAGCCCCTGTGCAGGCTGCTGGCGGCTGCAGCCCGGCCCCGCGGGGGGGCAGCACACACCGCGCGATGCCAGCTCCGCCGCCCCCAGGCCCACCCCTGGGTGCTGAGCCCCGGCCCCCGCCCAAGGTGCGGGGTTGGGGAGGGGGAGGTGCGGGGCCGAGGGTCCCCCGAATAAGGGCGGGGGGGGGGGGGGGGTCTCAAGCCCCCTTGGGTGCATCCCCAGCTGCTGCAGGCCGGGGGAGGCGATAGGAGCTGGGCTGCAGGACCTGGGACCCCTCTTACCCGGGTCAGAGCCAGCGGGCAGATCAAATAAAGGCCGGGGGGCGCCGCGCACCCCCTGCCCGCCTGCTGCTGAGGCCAGCGGGCAGCACCGCTACGCCTGCCAGCCCTCGCCCCGCTGTCCCACTGGGTGTTATTCCCTGGGGGGGCTCCTCCTGTTCTCCTGTCCCCCCGCCACGACCCCTGCATCACCCTGCAGCTGCAAGGGGGGAGCGGGGAGGGACCCCCTCGGTGGCAGCGCTGGCTGGGTGTTGTGCTGCGCGGGGACACCTCGCGGGGCCGTGGGAGCAGCCCGGCTGGCTGAGCAAATGATATAGCAGAAAAGGGGGCACTTCATCTTCCGACTTGATTACTCGCCGTTAGCTTTAACTGCACTGTCTCCGTTTAAATGTGATTTACATATATCTCTCATATTGTGGTTTAAGTATTTCCCCAGGGTGAGGGAATGAATAAGTTTCATTATCACTACTTAGGAGAGGCTGAGGTTTCAGCTCTCGGCTCACGCTGCATAATCAAATGAGGCGCTGAGCCGGCTCCATCTTTCATGGGAGACATTATTTGAAAATGATAAACTTTGCTTTCCCCGTGCCTCGTGGCACCCTCCCGTCGGGCACACCAGGCCTGGCCGGGCAGCATGGGCACCCGGCGTGTCCCCACCCCACCTCGGTGACGGGCACGGGATTTTCCAGTGTCACTGGAAATCGAACACGTTTTTCCCCACCGTGCAAATTCTCAAGTCCAGAAGGTGCAGGGATGGGCTTGTGACGGCTTTTAAACAGCTGGGGATGTGCGGGGTGGGAGCGCTGCTCCCCCCAGGCCCCCTGCGCCTTCAAGACGCTCCCTGCGATGGCTGGGTGCCGATGGGCACCCCGCGGCCACGGCAGTGACACCCCAGGGTGCCCCCTGCGACGCCACGGGGTGCCTCTGCCACGCTGGGGGCTGCGGGGTGGCCTCGGGGTGTACGTTTGCCCCGTTCTCACCCTGCCCTGCCGCCCCTCTGGGTTATTTCGCCCCTTTGACCCCCCCAGATCTGCTCGGGCACGGCCCCCCCGGCCCCCCGCTTGCCGCTCGGCAGCGCCGTGCCGGCGATGACAAACCCAACAAAGGGAAGAGAAAGGCACTTGTCATCCAGAATGCGGAGCGCGGAAGCAAATTTATTTTTAGATAAATCTAAAGCTTAATTTGTGAAGCTAATATCAATCAAAATGAGAGATGGGTTTTTTTAAGTCCTTTTGCAGCCGTGCAATTTATATCGCCTGTCTCTTCGCCTCACTCTCAACCAGCAAAGGCGGCTGCAAAGTTTAATATCAGCCTCGCGTCTGCCTGCCTAAAAAATTAGTATTATTATTCTTTTAATGGAGAGATATTTGCAGATCAGAAAGGGCATCATTGCCCCCGCCAGGGTGTGAGGGTGCTGCGGTGGAGGTGGCTTCGCCCCGGGGTGCTGGGACGCATCTCGGTGAGCCCCTGCCCCATCCCCACTCGTGTCCCCCCGTGTTTCGGGTACCAACCCGTGCCTCCCCATCCAGCCCCGCAGGGTGAGTGCTTGATGGAGGCGGGCGGCTGCTAACGAGGGACACATTTATTTTGCATTACACATTTGAAGTCTTCCCGTGTAGAGTGAAATCCTCCTCCAGTGACGGATCTATCTGAGGGGCGAATGAAACTGCTAAATAATAAAAACCCAGAGCACCTCCTAATGAAATGTAATGACTTCGAGACCTGCAAGATGAATCGAGCCATCACTCCCAGCCGCTCGCCCTGATTTATAGTGAGGTGGTAAATATGATAGAGGCATCGCTAATGAATTCCCCCTCGGTGGGGAAACGGCAAGCAGAGAAGTTTCTGCTGGGGCCCCGAGCCCCCAGGGGGGCCACTTGTAGGCACGTACACGTGTGTGGGTGCACAGGGGACCCTGCACCCCGCTCTGCCCGCTCGAGAGCTGCCCCGCTCCCACGGAAGCCCCTTTGCAGGGGCAGGTGAAGGGGCCAGTCCCAGCTACCACAGCCCCAGCCTGGTCTCAGCGCTGTTTGGCGATGCTGGTAATGAGATTTGTGCTTGGGAATGGAAACCGAAGCGTGGCCACGAGGTCTGCATGTCCCCGCCGGGCCGTTGTGGTTCCCCGTCCGTCTCTGGCAGGTGTCCCTGCGGGTGATGTCCCCGGGATGCTGCTGCTTGCCCCCAGCCTGCCAGGAGGAAAAGTGTCCCTTTGGCCGGCTGTCCCTTTGGCACCGCCAGCCCGCGCCGTGCTGGGCACAGCGGGACCCCACCTTTGCTGCTTCAAGCACCCGCGTGCTTCAGCCTCACGTCTCTTTGAACGTGGCAGCCTTTTAATGACAAAGATCTAAGCAAATCTTTTCTGCCAGATGCTCTGATTTTAATGCTCAAAGCAGGCAATGGCACTCCCTCCGCCTCCCTTACCCCCCCCCCAAGTGACATTAACCTCTGAAAAATTCCTTTTGTCCCAATCCCTCTTTGTTCCCTTGATTGGCTGTCAGGCCGGCGCTGCCGGTGACGGAGCGGTCCCCTCCTGGCACGCCATAAATACCGGCAGGAGCACGCGCCCTGCAGAATGGCAAGAGCCAACAAGGTGGACGGAGCCGTGGTGGCCTTTGGGTGGCTGCAGGGACAGCGATGGCTCCGTCCTTGTTCCTGCAGGATGTGGTGGTGAGCATCCTGGCGACTGGCACTGCCAAGAACAGCACGGGGCACGGTCCCCCGGCCGCGGGGAGCCACGGTCCGAGGGTGACAAAGTGACATCAGGCTCCCCTGGCCGTGGCTGCCCTCTTGTTCCAGCTCTAAAGCCCCTTGGCCGTCCCCGGCCCAGGATAACGGCACGCCATATGTCACTGCGGGGGCTGCGCCGGCACGGCACGCAGCTCGGGTCGTCGTACTGTTATCCTCGTGCAACCGGCTCTTTGTTTGGGACGGGAAGCTGCCAACAACTTCCCTCAGCAGCCGGGGAGAGATGCCACCAGTGCCACCGCCTGCATCACCCGACGGCTGGGGGGATAACGACCGTGTCCCAGCGCCCACCCCTGGCCCCGCTGCGCGCGCGGTGCACTCGGGGCCGCAGCCCCTAATCCCACGGCTTTGGCGGCACTGGGGCGGCCCCGCACACGTGTGCGTGCCTCGCCTGGCACCGGGGAAGGATTAATGGATCAGCGTGGTTAGGAGGATATTTATAGGTGTTCCTCCGTGCCCTAAAAATCTCCAGGGCGAAGCCAGGCCAGGAGCGGAGCCGGGGTGGGCAGAGGTGTCCCGGTGTCCCCGGCTGGGCTGGGGTGGCACCGGGGAGGCCACAGCAAGCAAACAAAATGCAGAGCACACGTCCAGTGACATCCTGGTTTTACTTTGGGAAAAACAACATCCGGACACACAGCTTGCAGGTTTTGTGGTTGTTTTTTTTTTTTTTTTTTTTTTTTTCGTTTGTTTTCTCTCATTTTTAAAACAATATAGTGCAGACAGCACTTCTCACAGTAGAATATAATGGTCAATTTTAGTATAAAAAAAAACATTCTCAGAGATTTGTAAATGCACTTAGTGCTTGAACAGGCCTTTCAGGGATACAGTACCTCTTTTCTGAGCACAATCACCTTGGGTTTCATCGGGGTATTGTTTCCTTTTCCTTTAAACATCAAAACACTTTGTATTTTGTGATGCGGAGCCTTTTTAAATGAATAAATCTGTTAAACACATAATTACACATACTGAATAACGGACCGTAATGAGTGTTTTTGAACTGCTTTAAAAAAAAAAAGGAAGTATGCAATCCCACCCCAGCACGGCGGCTAGGTGCCTTACTGGATGTGATCCTACGTCTCCTTGCCTGCCTCGAAAATGGAACAAGGGCATAATTGACAGGAAAAAAAAAAAAAAAGCAAAAAAACCCAAAACCTTGGAAATCTGAGACTTAGGCGTGGTCCTGTGGACTCGGCTGCCCTGTGGGACTTTTTCCGGGTGACCCCAGCCCCTGCTCGCCCCTCTCCTGCCCTCGCCCGTGGTGGGGCTGGGCGAGGGGAGCGGGGCGGGCGGTGCCGCAGCCACCCCGAGATGCACGCTCTAGGCAACTAAAAAAAAAGAAAAAAAAAGAAAAAAAAAAACAATCCAAAAATCTGTTCAAGTTTTCAAGTGTTTTTCTTAAATAGCCTCCAGACTGTCCCCAGTTATTAGCTTTAATCAAAGCAGTGCAAGTTATGGACTTCAACTAAAGGTGAGCGCGGGCGCTCGCGGGCGGGGACCCTGCCTGCGGCGCAGCCCCGGGGCCGGCCGCCGTGCGGATCCGGCCGGGCACGCGCGTACGCCCGTGCACAGAGCGGAGCCTCCTCTCCCTGGATAGCAGCAACTCGTAGCGATTCCCTGTTCACATTCGTGGAAATAAAATGATTTCTGAGCTATATAGACAAGCATTCCTTCATCCTTGGCTTCCAGCGGGTTTCGGGTGCATCCAAGTTTGACGACCCCGGTTAAATGCCAGTATCTGCGGGGCGCCGGGACCCCCTTTCGGTAGCCAACCCCGTCCCCCCCCCCCATCACCCCGCCCTGGCCTCCACGGTCTCGCAGCCTCGCGGTGCCGGAGGCCCCCGGCCGCCGTCCCGGCCGTCGCCCTGGCTTTGGGAAGAGCAAGCAGCCGCTCCTTATCTGTAGACGGGCAGGCGGATGTGAGCGTGCTGGTGGTCCAAGAGCCTTGGCACAGACACGGTCTCGTAGCCCTTGCCCAGCATCTGCTCCTTGATGCAGGGCGGGTGGATGTCGTTGATGAGATACTCCAGCGACTGGAGGCTGCTGCTGAGGATGGAGGTGTTGCAGAGCGTCTTGCTGGGCAGCCCCTCGGCCGGCAGCACGCCGAGCTCGCGGGGCGCGGGGCCCAGCTCGGGCGGGTTGTAACAGTCACTGTTGGGGGTCACCAGGACGCTGTTCCAGGGCGGCGCGAAGTACTGCCCCACCGAGAAGTTGCCGTGCATGCAGTTCAAGGGCGACGAGCTCACCTTCTCGCCCGCCGCTGCCGCCCCCGGCCCGTAGGGGCGCGAGGTGCCCGCGCAAGCCTCGGGGGACTTGCTGAGGGCCCCCCCGCCGCCGCTGCCGCCCCCGCTGTACATTCGCAGGTGCTGCTGCTGCTTCTGCTGCCAGAGCAGGTAGTCCACGCCGTCGGGGTAGAGGCTCGCCTTGGGCGCCAGGGCCGGGTTGGAGCCCAGCGCCAGCTCGGCTCCCTTGCGGCAGTCCGGCAGCACGGCGCCGGCGTAGGCCCCGGCGGGGAAGGCGCCGTGCTTGGCCGGGCTGGGGTGGGTGCCCGCCAGGGCCGGGCAGGCCGGCTGGGAGCCCTGGGCCTGGCACTGCTGGTTGAGCTGGTAGATGATGCTCTGGATGGAGGGCAGGTTGGAGGGAGGCAGCGCCAGGCTCCTGCCCGCCAGCGGCAACGCCGAGGCTGCCACCGTCACGTTGGGGGGCACGGGGCCCTCCAGCTGCTTCTGGCCGCCGTGGTAGCTCAGCTGCCCGGCGCAGGAAGGGCCTGGAGCTAAAGTGCTTGAGGCTGGGTAGGGAGCGACGCCGGCCTGGGCGGGCGACAGCTTAGTCCGCTTCCCCTCCGCGTTCTTCACCACGCTTTTGCCGGAGGCTTTGACGATGGCCAGGAGGCCCTGGTAGCCGCTGGCGTGCACGGGGTAGGGGCTGTAGCGCTGCCCCGTGGTGTCGTAGCCATTGACCGTTCGGTTAAGGTGCTTGTGCTGTGGGACCCTGATGTTGGTGGGGAAGATCTTGATGGTCAGCGGGCTGTTGGCCACCTTCTGTGCATAGGCGTCCAGCTCGGCGGGGCTGGGGTAGCGTGGGGAATGCATGGGTGCCGCCGTCTCGCCTGCGGGAGCAAAGAGCAGCGTCAGTCCGGCCCCGGGACCCGCGGCTGCCCTTCAGCCTCATCCCCTCCTCCTCACCCTCCTCATCCTCCTCCTCCTCCGGCACCCCCCGCCCGGCTCCCGGCGCCAGCCTTTGGCAGAAACGAGGTCACGGCACAAACCTGCCCCCTCTCACTTATAAAGTCACTTCTAAGTGGCCTAAAATAAACTCGGTGTGGAGAATGGAAATGTCACTTTACCCAACGGGGGAATCTTTCTCCGAGATTGGATTTAAACTACATTATACAAGCAATTTCATGGGTGCTTTGCGCTGCTACGAGAACCTCACCAAAAATGGAAAAGCATTGCATTTACCAGCCATAAATCAGCAGTTCCTATAATGAGCACAAAAATGTCACTTTTATGCAATTTTACAGATGAACAAAACTGGTGAAATTAACTGTGGTAACCTACTGTAGTCAGCAAAAGCCTCCGCAGAAAAAAAAAATTATATATGTATATATTTTTGTTCCTTTCAAACTCTTTCCCAAGCAAGTTTCTGCCATTCTGGTGTGAAAACTCATTTGTCGTACCCATTATACTTTCATTTGGAGTTTATCTTGAGTATCCAATGAGCCACCAACTGTGAAAATGATTAAATCTACAAAATCTATCTAATAGATGGAATAAATTAGGTGTTTAAAATCTCCGCACACACGTGCGCATGCACATCCAGGCCGGCACATGCGCGCAGCGGGGGGTGCCGCTGGCTCCCCGTCCTTTGTGAAGCACCCTGGGGGACGTGGGGGCCCACGGTCCCCGTCCCAGTGCCCACGTGCTTGACCCAGGGGGTTCCAGTGGCTCGGGTTCCTGGTGGCAGCCAGAAAGGTGTCCTCGTCCTTCCCCCGCCGCCAGGAACCGCATGGCCACGGAGCCACCGGTGACACCAATAAAAAGGAGGCGAAGCAGACAGATGTCCCCGTTCTGCGAGCAGAGCTGCCGTTGTCTGTAATGGGGACATTATTTCCAGCTCCGTTTCACAAAATTTCCTCTCCTGACATGCCCAACATGTTTTTCCCCAGGCTGCAAGGAGTCCTGCTCTGCACGAGCACACCAGTGAGCACGGCACGGCGGTGCCTGTGCCTCGCTGCCACCTCTCCCGTGGCCACGGTGGTGGCACGGGGCAGCAGCAGGGACCCTCCAAGCTCGGGGCCAGGGATGCAGCAGCAGCCGGCGCACGCCTCGCCATGCAATCCTCAATCCCAGTAAAAGTAATGGCACGGAAAAAGACATCGTATAAGCATTTCACACATGCTTTATGAAGATGGGCCCATCTTTCCGCACGGCTGCTGAGCATCCCGGTTCTGCTCCCCGGGCGGTGAAGCTGCCCAGGGCTGGCTGTGCTGCAGGAGTGAGGTCCCCTCCCTAGACTCAGAGGAGTTGGCCAGGTCCAGTTTGTCCCTAGGCTCTGTCCAATGCCCGTTCCACAGACCAACGCCACTTCTCCCAGCGTGAAGGGAGCTCGAGCACTGACATCGCTCCAAAAAGTTGCCGGCACAACTGGGTAACCACCAGCCATCCTCAGCCCACCCTGGGCCAAGTGTCACCGAGGAGTCCCGGTGCTCCCAGGGGCCCTGCCCCTCACCGCCAGGCAATTTCGGAGGCTGGGTGTCAAGGTCACTGCAGAAGAGCTGTGCCGTGAGGAGCTCCTAACGAGGGCAGTTCATTAAACGGGGGAGCCACGCCTGCCTCGGTCCTGCTCCGACCTCGCTGCATGCACGTGTGTGTCTGTGAGAGCAAGGCCTGGCATTAAAAGCAGTATTTAAGGGAGGTTGGGGCACTCACACCTCAAGGGCCTGGTGCACAACGCCCCCGTGGAGGGCGGGAGCATTCACAGGGCTGTGGGGAGCGAGCCCTCGGCCGGCCGCCGCTGCTCTCGGTGCTCCCCATTAAGGCGATGTCCCAGTAATTTAAAAGGCAGAATGGACGAGCATTCACCAGGCATTTCTCCCATTAAGTTAATGTTATGGGCTTTTTACAGGTGTCTTAAATAGACATTGTTATTAACGAGTATATTAAGCCAATTAAAACCAGGGCCTTTGAGCGGGATTTAATGTAGCTGCTGGGAGAGACTGTGCCCGCAGCTCCGTACGGCAGGACGCAGCATCCCAGGCAGGCTGCCACAGGGCACGCAGTGCATCTGCCACCTCCCCGTCCTTGGGGCATCGCCCGTGCTGGGTTAAACCCCCCTGGGGCAATGGATCCCCGTGACCCAGGGGTCTGTGAGCGAGCCGGGGGGCTCTGCCCAGTGGCACGGCCGCCGGCACCACGAGCGACGCACGTCTGCATTCCCCTTCATGCCGGCACCGCTGCCCTTGGAGGTGGCGGCATCGTGAATACTCAATTAACATGACACTAATTAGCTGGTGACACTTGCAGAATCCCTAATGAACCCGTTCCACGGAGGAAGGAGAATGCTCCTTTCTGAGCAAAAATAAAAAAAAAGAGGCGATCGACGGGGGAGGGAGCGGCATGGCCCCGCGCCCCGGTGTCACCAAGCCCCGTCCGCGGGCGACGTCGGTGGCATCGCCCCGCTCGGGGCCCGGGGGGGGGGGGGGGTGCTGGCTGCGAGCTCGCCGAGGGGGGAAGCGAGGAGCCTCCTTTGTCGCCTTCTTCACACCAGCTGGGTTGGATGTGACAAGTCACAAATTCAGTGTGTTGTCACATATCAGGGTGACGCACCAAACCCCCACTGGGAAAATTACAGAGCTACCAATTTCCAAGAGGCTCCTGGCGCGCTCGTGCGCGCTGCTGGTAAGCGGCTCCCCCTCTCCGGAGTAATTACTGCTTTCTAACGGGCTGTAATTACTGCGAGATGCAAACTCTCCCGAATCACCGCCGTCACCCGTCAGGCGCAGACAGCCCGCCTGATGCTCAGCCGGTCGCCGGCAGTTTTCTCCCCCCCCCCCCCCCCCCTGGAACCCCAAACGTCGAGGACGTCGCGGCGAGGGTGGGGGCATGCGTTGTAACCCCCCCCCCTGCGCCGGCGCAGCCCTCGTGCGCTCCCCCGGCGAGCGGTGCCAGTGCTAACCACCAGCAGGGGTGCGGCCACGGGAGGAGGGCAGGCGGTGGTGGCTGCTCCCCTGCCCTCTTCTCACCTCCTGCTCCGGAGCTTCGAGGGCTCGCTGCCATGAGCATCCCAAGCTCGTGGAGATCTTGAGCTTCCCCGGCCTCGCCGGAGCTCGAAGGGCAACACCGAGATGGCAGCACGCAGCCCCCGGCCTCCTGCGGCACCCACCACTCATCACCTCTCCCAGTGGACGCTCTCGCCGGCCACGGGCCGTCTCCCACCTCCGCTCGCCTTTTCCTGGATGAAGGCGACACGCAGCCAGCTTTGGGTCCCCCCTCCCTCCCTGACCTGCTCTATTTTTCCAGCCTGCACTCAATAACAGCTAAATAATTGAATCTGCTCAGCAGCCAAAGATTTGTTTTGAATTTTATTGGAATTTTAAATTGTTTTGTTTCTTCAGTATTTTATTACTGTAAATGGAAAATGCATCGCCCGCAGTAATAATCCTATGGCTTTTTATATTTCTCCGAGCTTCTGCTCAAAGCATTATTGGAAAGCTAGGCAGAAATGAGAAGCCATTATAATGGCAGCATAGGCTTATAAGATTACGCCTCCAGCTAAACAACTTTTTACTTTAGCAAATTGGCCACCAAACTCGGTTCAAGACACAGATTTAAATCCTAGACCCCAACAACGCTGCGATCCAAAATAAATCTTTGTTTATGGACTCGGGCGGCCGCAGCCCTGCCGCGCTCCGAGCGGAGGAGTTGGTGCAAAATGTCCGACCGGAGCCACGCGGGCGTTCTGGGAATCCAGGAGCCGTGCCGTGGAGATGGGGTGTCCCCGACCAAAGCAGCATCTTTTCCCAGATCCTTTTTCCGAGCACCAAGCTTCCTCCACCCCCTGGCTGCCCTGGCCACGCCGGGTGCGAGCCCTGCTCTCAGCTGTGCCTCCCGGCACGCCGGCAGCGCTTGGCTCCAGCCCTGGGGCTGTGCTGCTGCAGGGGGGGCTCCTGGGGTGCCCCTGCCCTGGATGGGGAGGACGAGGAGGATGTTGGGGTGCATGGGGGGATGTCCCGGGGCTGGTACCGGCCGCATCGCAGTCCTGGGCAAGGGCTCAGCGGGGACACGGTGGCAGCACCCAGCAGCGCCACAGCCACGCGGGATCACGGTCTGGTCTCCCTCCCTCGCCTCCATTCCTTCGCTCCTCCGCAAGATCAGGCGGGACAACCCTTATTTTTACACATCGGAAGCACGACTGTATTTTACTACAAATGAAAAAAAAAACTAATCTCGGCAGCAAATCTTCGCAGCGCTGCAGAAGGCAGAGCCGTGAGCTGGAGAGGCTGGAGCCGAGCCTGGAGCCTGGCACCCCCCGAGCCTCGGTGCCACCACTCTGCCCCCCGGTGCCTCCCGGGCAGGTTTGTCCTGGGGAGCTGCCCAGCACCCGGGGAGCTGCCCAGCACCACAAGCGGGGCAGGGGCGGGTTTCCCAAGGGGGAAACCACCAGGGTTTTCTGCCCCGCACCGCAAGGCGAAGCCTGGGGTGTTATTAGGTGGATGCAGGCATCGCAGAGGCCAGGATTCGTGTGTGATATTTCTGCCTGGTAGTGGGGAACCTCATCCATCCTTCAGGGCCAGGGGAGCCTCCCCTCTGCCCTCCCCAGGTGAGGGGCATGCCGCAAGAGCCCAGAGCTCGCCCTGGCTTTGGGACAGGCTGCCCCGCTCCCCATCCAGCAGGGGAGTCCCAGCATCCCCGACGCTTCTAAAAACCATCGACCACCCCCTTATCTCTGCAAAACTGCGAGCAGATTTTAGAAACCTAAATATTTGCACAACACTTGGAAGGAAACAAACAAAACGTGGTGCGTCTGACAAACAAATGAAGCCCCTGATGATGGGGTCTGGGCCCCCGTTGGCAAAGCTGCCTTGGGGACAGAGCCCCCGGGCTGGCGCTGGGGCACTGGGGGGGGACACGTGGGGACACGGGGACGGGCAGGGGGTGCGCAGCCGGGCAGCGGTGCTGCCCCCCGCCACGCACGTCCCTTCCCTGTCGGATTTCACCATTTTCCACCCTTTGAAGTGCGGCGGTTTCTATGGTGACCGTGTCCCCAGGATGGGTGGCGCAGAGGCCACCGCGGCACGGGGATGCAGCGGGGGGGGGGGCCTGCACCTGCGCGGTCCCCGGCCCCCCTCCAGCCCTTCCCAGGGCACGCAGTGTCCCCACGGCGTCCCCTGCAGCGCGGCCCCAGGGGGTGGCCGGGGGGGGTGCAGCAAAAGAGGGCTGCGCCCCACCTTCAGGAGCCCCCCGCCTGCAGGACCCCGGCCCTGCCGTGCGGCTCCGCGCGGTGCCGGGACAAAAGCCTCCCCCCGCAGAGCAGCCCCCGCACGAGGAGCCGAGAGAAAAACGCACAGCGGCTCCGAGGGCTTAAATTAAAAACAACTACAGGAATAATAGCCGGAGAAATCCATCTGAATAAACGTAGGTGGCAAACCTCGAGCGGCAGCCGCGCAGGAGCCGTAATGTGCAAAGACAACAAAATTCATGACAAAGCACAAAGGGAAGAGCAGGGCTTTGCCATCCCGAGATATTCATCCATTAACACGTTCCCTTTTTAGGCTGACATGTCATTTCAGACGGGCCTTTTTTCCTCCCCTTTATTCTCTCCCTTGAAGGAGCGCGCGGCTTTGCCGAGGCGTTTGCTGAATTGGATCACCTCAGGGCGAGCACTTTATTATCTGCAGTCAAAGCGTCACCACAAATACCAGTCTACACACACATGTGTCACTTTCTATTTGTCTCCTCGCCGAGGTATTAGCACCGCGCGCCGCCGCGGCACCGCGCACAGCGCCGCGTCCAGCGGCCGGGCAAAGGGAGGGCGGGTGGGGGGACGCCCCGGTGCCACCCCAACGCCGCCGTGACAGCACCCCGACTGCAACCCAGTGGCACCCTGATGCCACCCTGACGCTGCCCCAGTGGCATCTCGGGGCCGCCCCAGTGCCACCCTGATGCCGCTTTTAGGATACCCCAAATGCCACCGCGATGCTGCCCCAAATCCTCCCCAGTGCCACCCTGGTGCCACCCTGGTGCCACCCTACCACACGGCCAGCAATGGGCCCAAGGAGCAGGAGGGGCCCCACCAGGGGACTGCAGCTCGCCCCAGCCCCTCCGCTCTGCTGTTTGGGTGAAGTACTTGCCAACAATGGCTAATTAATTTCTGATCTCTTTAAAAACCACACTTCTCATGGCACCAGCCCCCCGGCGGTGGTGCAGCCGACAGAGCAGCGCGTCCCGGCTGCGCCCACGACCCAGGGGGGCTCCTGGAGCTCCCGCGGCTCCAGCAAAGGCACCGGTAGCTGAAACCCCCCCGACAGCTGGGAAATAAAGAGCAGCGATGAAAAGTTTGGATGCAGAACAAAAATCCCTCCCGTGTCCCTGATGGCCACGGGGTGTCACCTGGGGAGCCTCCCCCACGCCCCAAGCACACCGCCCGCATCCATCCATCTCCCCCAGCACACGCGACCGATCGAAAAGTGTTTCTGCAGCGTTTCCCGGCAGGGAAAGTGCAAGTCAACAGCACATTTTGGGCATGGCAGTTAATTGAACTCCTTTTTATGGCACATATATAAATACACAGAACCATCATTAACCGATCCCTTCCAGAAACTGAAAATGAAAGAATTAATCTTATTTCACTCATGTGTAACCCCTCATGAAATTAAAATGATATTTTATGGGTGTGTACAAAAGCAGAGCTTTGCTGCAGCGACTTTAATGAAAATGCCCTTGGAATACGTAGAATTGGGTAATGAGAAGCCATTAAATGTGGTTTTATCCCGGATGCAATTAAACAGTTTTATCACTCGGGGCTGAGTTTCCGTGGGTGCGTCCCGGGGCGTGCGCAGTCACGCTGTGGGCTCGCCGAGACGTCCGGGGCCATGCCCAGCCTGACCCAGCCTCCCAAAAATTGGCCTTACCCAGCCTCCCAAAACCTGGCCTGACCCCAGCCTCCCCAAAACCGTGCCCACCGGGGCTGGGCTCCGAGCCCAACAACCACACAAAAATGATGTTTACGGAAAAAGTGGCGTTTGATGTGAGCGCGTCAACCCCCTTTTGTTCCTCAGCAGGCTTCGGTAAACAAATGGCACTTGTTATCTCATCTTTCTAAAAAGCACCTGCAAAAAATAAAAAGGGAGCAGGCGAGGAGGAAGAAAACACAGCTCAGCAAAGCTCTTGATGTGCCAGAAACAGGTGGGCTCGTTGCACGGCCCTTTGATGCATCAAAGCAAGGACACGGCATCGTGCCGCAGCCCTCTCCGGGGCCCTGGCGCTCGGAGGGACGGGCTCAGCCCTCCTCATCCTCCCTGTGCCACAACACCCAGCCCGGCCCTGCGCGGACCGAGGGGTCCCTGAGCCGCTCGCCCTCCCCCACCTCGGGTCTGGCGACCCCACAAAGCCCCATCCTTCTTGCCACGGTTTCCAGCTGGGGGTGTCCCTGTCCTTAACGCCCACTGGGACATTTCGCTTCCCATGGCTCCCAAAGGCCACGTCCCCAGGTGCCACCGCAGGGGGGTGTCAGCCAGCTCCCCTCGGGGCCACACAGTGGGAAATATTTCCCTCCTTAACGCAGGAGAGTGTTTTGCTCAGGAAGCTCCCCATCCCTGCCGGCTACGTATCGATCCCAGCCCGTGGCAGGGCCCCCCCGCCGCCCAGCCCGCTGACGGCAGCGCGGTGCAGGCTGGAGGGGGGCGCAGATAAAGTAACGTTTAATTAAGTATCAGCCATCGCTACAGCACTGCGGACAGCAAACGAGGCAAAGAGGTTGGCCAAAGCGAGAGCGGTGTTATTTGATTTATAATTTAAATAAAGCTCAGGATTCCTGTAATGCACATGGAATAAAATCAAAAGGGACCGGCCTGCCGGGGCTAATTGGAGGTGGGATTTTCCTGAGGATGCTGCTTCTCCCGAGGCTCCTGCGCCCCGCGGGAGGCAGTGGGGGCACGGGGCACCATCCTGCCGCAGCCTCCAGGACACAGCACTGCCCTGCTCGTGGCACGGATTGGGATTCCCGGTGAGGGAAGCCGGCCTCTGCCGCGAGCACCGTGGTGCGGTCACCTGAAGCTTTTACCGGGATGCCCCCGCTTGGAGCCGGCCGTGCCGGAGCACGGGGCACCGGGAACGGGGAGAGGAATTGGCAGGAGAGTGAGGGGGAACGCAGGGCAGGGCCAGGGGGTGAAGGTGCTGGGCCATCAGCTCCCAGCACGGGCAGGACAATTAGTCAGCTCACCTTTTATGTGAAATTGGTACAAAAATTAATCAGCGGCACCGGCAGGGTAATAGGATTTCACAGTGGTGCTGGGCCAGACGGCCAACGTGCCGAGAGCCAGACTCATTTAATATCGACAGAAACAATGCCAGAGGACAGAAATAAGACCCATAAAGATAATTACTGAGATACTCAGGAGCAAATTAAGTAATCAGAGGCACTTCTAAATTGTGCCTCGTTTTAAGGGAGCGCTATCTTTTCCCAATCCCTCGGCGGGCGTTCGGGGGGCAGCGGGAGGCTCGGGGCGAGCCCGGCGGCTCCTCCCCATGCCGCGTGCCGCAGGTGCCGTAAGTACGGAAGGGAAAATTGTATTCAAACCCAGATGCGTGGCCCTGAATGTCACCTGCAATTTAATTTGACATAGCAGGAGGCAGAGAGGAGAGAGACAGGCTGCATTTTCCCATAATGAGCGGAAACGTACGGTCAGCTAAACTTTGATTAAGGTGACCTGGCCGGCAGCGAGCGCGCTGGGGGAGCGCAGCTGGGCACGGCCCGCACCAGGGCCATGGGGGACAAACCCCAGAGACCTGGGGTGAGCGTGGTCCTGCCACAGGGGTGGGGGCACAATCGGCCACCCCATGGTCCCCTTGTGGTCGCTGCTGGCCTGGGGTCCCCCCCGGGGGATGCTCCACAGCGTCGTGTCCCACGGGCTGAGGCAGCCCCCAGCTCCGAGCCACCACTGGCACGCATTGGGCACGCTGTGGGAACCGGGGGGCGCATCCTGACCTTGGCACCTCGTGAGGAGCAGCACAAAGAGCCTGGTGCCAAACCCGTGGGGTCCCCCGGCCACCCCACCGGGCTCCCCGCCGTGGGTCCCGTCCTTGCGGGCACAGCCGAGCTCATTAGCACGTGGCAACGAGGAGCGCCGGGAGCCGGAGCCCTCGCGCCTGCCCTGCGCCGCTGCTCAGGCATGACGGATTAGGAATAATTTTACAAGAGCAACATTCATTTTCCTTCCAGACACTAATAGGAAGGAGACTCGAGCGGCACCGCGAGCTTGGATTCAAGGCGAGCACACGGACGTGCAGGGCCACGCGCTCGCCCACCCGCTTCGCCGAGCCCACGGGGAGCCCCAGTGGGCACCGGGGTGCAAACCACTCGGGGGGCACAGACCCCACGTGCCCCGGACCACCGAGGCCCTGCAGGCACCAGCACGTCCCCACCAGCGAACCCGCCACGTGCCTCTGCCCGCGATCCCGCTGCGCTCAGTCCTGGGGAGCTTCACCCAGAAAATAAACCCTGTCCCCCCTGTGAGACCCTGGGGCCATCCAAACACCGGGCATAAACCGGTGCCACCCCGTGCCAGCCGTGCTGGGGTGCCCAGGTAAAGGGGGAAAATGTCTGTGGGAAAACACAGATCATTAAACAAATGCCTGGGGGCTGTCACACACTAACAAGCCGAGCTTTAGCAGCTGATTTGTCTTCAGCCTGCAATGTTTAAAAATCCAACTGAGACCAGCAGAAAAATATCCACTCCCCTCTTTAAAACACACATTCATCACTTGAGAATCTTAATGCGTCTTTCCCAGCCGGGGAGGTCAAACACGCCTGCCTAAAGCAGGCTCATTAAATATACATTTAATCATGGTTTGGATTGAGAGACAAAGGCTGGGAGAGACAGGTGCTTTACTGGAGTGACCTTTTGGAACCCATTTTAATGTAACTAGTTTACAGCTTATCTGAAAGGCCAGCTCGTCGGGAAGGCGAGCCGCAGCAAAACTGGGAAAGTAATTACGGGGGGGGAAGGGACGGGAGGGAAGGAGGGGAGGACGCCGAGGCTTGGGAGGTTCGGGAGGCTGCGGAGCAGGTATGGAGCTTTGTCTGCCGCCGCGCTTTGCAGGCAGCCACGCAAAATTTTCCAAAGTTCCACTTATCAGCCCGAGCAACCCAATTTAATTTGCTTATCTCGTCTCCTTCCCCATCCCCCCCCCCCATAACCCCGCTTCTCCTGCTCTTTTTAATTATCAGTTAAATGAATGTCTTTTCCAATAAGACAAGAAGCATCAAAGCAGGGAGCAGGCGCCCCAGGGAGGGCAGGAGCCGGGCGCGAGCTCGGCTCCGGAGGGGCTCGGACCCCAGCGCATCCCGATGCCGGGGGGCAGCGGGCAATGCCACACGTGTGCCCTCCCCACCGCCCCGCCACTTACACTTGCGCGGCTCCAGCGCCTTGTTGGGGCAGGCGAGGTGCTGGCCTGGGGGGTTCTGGGTCCGCTGCAGGCACGCCAGCATGGTCCGGGCGTCCCGGCCGGCCGCGCCGCCGCCCCGCGTGCTGCCGAGAGAAGGGAGACGGCGGTCAGAGGAGGGCACCGGCCACCAGCACACACTGCCCGTGCCCCCCACCCGTGCCCACCGCCCGCAAACACCGCCCGTGCCCCCCGCTCGCACCGCCGGGCAAAGTCTGCGCTCAGCGGAGGCTGGGAGCTCCGGCGCCGACCGCCGGCGTGCACGCTGCGCAGGGCCCTTTGCTCTTTTGGAGATAAATAAATAACTATGGAAGCCTTAAATAAATATGAAGATGTATAAAATAAATATGAAGGGCTCGGTGGGTGATCTGTGCTCCCTGCAACGCTCTCTGCTCTTCCTGCAGGAAACCAAGCAGCTCCCCGTCGTCCTTCGGGGCAGAGCTCCAGCGCCGTGCTCCCCGAGCCCTGAGCCTGGGCTGGGGACGGCAGCAGCTGCCATCGGGGTGTCCTCCCCACCGCGCTGCAGGGATGTGTCCATGGGCGTCAAAGTCCCACTCGGGATCGTGGGATGCAACAAAATCTGCTCAGGAAGAGCAGGAAGGGTCAGGCCAAAGTCATCTCCGCCAACGATCTGCTGCTAATTGCACATCCGGAGGGAGCCAAACCCGGCAGCGGTGCCCGTCCTTGGATCCATCGCTCTCCCGGCCGAAACGTTCCGATGGCTGGGTGTCAGGGCTGGATATCACGGCGGAGGCATCGCTTCAGCTGCTCCATCGCAGGGAAGCGTCCTCCTGCCGTGTCCAGCGGATGGGATCCCGCCTGCTCGGGGTGCTCAGGGGTCCTGCGGCGCGGCTGCTGCCTGCACGAGGTGCCGGGGTGCGTGGGAGCGGCGCAGTGCCCTTGGGCACGCGCTGGCACAGCAGGTCACCACCAGCGGTTGGTGATGTGCCCCCCAGTTTGGGCGGGAGACCCCCAGCAGCTCCCCACCAGCATCGCCCAGGGGCACCCAGCAAGAGGGGCTGGATGGGGACCCGCAGAGCCAGCGTGCCCCGGCCACAGCCCGCCCGACGGCGCGACCTGGTTGACGGCTCCGTCTGAGCCTTTACAGATATCATTTTCCCCCCTGCACACAATGGACAGGCCTTGGGAACTGCTCGCCTTCGCCTCTCAGCTGACAGATGCCTGCGGACGTGCGCTTGCTCCTCCACGGGGATGGGGTCCTGAGCTCCCGTCCTGTCCCTGGGCTGCGGGGACACGGCGGCGCCCGGCTGGCCCCGCCGCAAAGTTTGGGAAATGGAGAGAGTCGACAGAGAAAGGTGTGAGGAGCAGGAGGGGAGGAGGAAGTCATTTAATACCGAGCAGGTGTCTGGAGAACCCAAATTGTGCTGTTTTCTCCTAATAATGAAGTATTCATGAGTAAAAGCCTTTTTCACTACTTTCTTAAGATACTAATTTCACAACAAGCGCCTTGTTACCATGCAATTATTCCAATCTTGCATTTCTCCCAGATTCCATCTGTCCTAGCGCTCTCTAAATGAAAGACAATCATGTAACCACCTTTCATTATTCACTATTTTACTTTCAGCAAAGGTACCCTGAAAGAAATGATTTCCTCTGAAAAGGACTTTTATTCAGTTTCAAAACCAATTTTCTCCTATTACTGTCTTAAAAAAGGAGGAGGGGGGCAGGGAGGTGTTTTTATTTCGTGCATTACATATCCTTTGTTAATGCAGCTCGCAGTAAAAGCAGCCGTATCCATTTTCTGGCTTCGATTTCTGGTAATTTTAAAATATGCCATTACAATCAGGCAGAAATTATACAGTTTGAAAAGAGAATGAAGTGCTTCTTATTCACAGCCTGAGCGCACTTGACTGCTCGGGAGCTCGCGTCTCCCCGCCGGGACTGGGGGCTCGTCGCGCAGCCCCGCTCCCGGCGCGCGCAGCCACCGGCCAGTTTCGGTGGTGGCCGCGTCCTCACCGCGGGGTGACCCAGGGCTGGGACCCCCCCTGCCATGTCCCGAGCCGTGCCCGAGCCTCTCCCACGCGCTGACCTCCCGCGGGTTGTCGCCATCTGGGCGATTAGCGGCGGACGTCACCTCCGTCCCTGTGCCTCCCCGGGAAGCTGTGTTGTCCCTGTCCCTGTCCCCCATCTCAGGTGGCTTGTGCCGTGGCCGGACGCGTGCCATGCCAGCCCCTGGCACGAGGCTGAGACCGTAAAAGCGGCCGCAAACGGTGGCACTGGGGACAGCCGTGGCAGGCGGGGGTCACGGTGCGTCCCCCATCCGCTGCTCCCCCGGGGACAGGGGCTGAGGGCAGGGCACGCACCCACGGAGCAGCGAGCGGGGAGGCCGACCAGCCCCAAACCTGGGCAGGATGCAGCCATGGTCCCAACCCTGCTGCAGGCACAGCCGGGGTCCCTTAGGGGGCTGCCACCCCCCCGCAGGGCACCGCGACCCCCCCCCCCCGGGACACCGCAGGGCTCTGCCCCCGCCGCGCACCCCGGGCAGCGGCGCTGCAGCCGCGCCGGCGCGGGAGCCGCACGCCAACCTAAATAAAGGCAGCGATTAATTCCCATCACAGCTCTGCCCCCGTCGCCCAGTGTCACGCAGCTCTTAGCGCAGACAATTTTTTAGACAGCTAAGCTGAGCTTCACCCCATATTAATGCACACGCTTAATAACTGCCGAGGTCCCCGGCTCGGCACGCGCAGCCCCGGCCCCGCGGCCCCGCTCAGCACCCCCCCGGCGCTCCCCGGCCCAGCAGCACCCACGGGTGCAGGCTCAGCACCCCGGCCCCGCGCCCCCGGCCCCGCAGGCAGCAGGGGGCCGGGCCCCCCGCACAATAGGCATCTGTCCGCTCCGTGGCATTTCGCTAATGCCGTCCAGAAAAGCCCTTGAATCAGCTGGTGGGAATTGGACACTGCGCTGTTCCAACGCTTACCGCCAGCTTAGTTAGCTCCATCTGCGTTTGAACTAATTCCAATCAGCAGGATCCGATTTAGTTCAAGCTGCTCTGGCTCTTTCACGGCAAGAAAGGCAACACTCAGCAGTTTTGCTGCCCTGCCCCGAGTTTGCACGGCCTCTGCCCAGCCCGTGACCATGGCCCCGGGGCTGGTGGCACCGCCACTGCACCACCGCCAGCCCGGGCTGGGGGTGCAAGGGGGCGAGGACAGAAGAGCCACCCGGCCCCAACAGCCCCGTGATGCTCATGCCAACGGCCCGGGGACCGCTCCATCCATTCTGTCGGGTGCTGTTGGGATGGGGACAAGGACAAGGCTGGCCCCGAGCCAGCGAGACCCCAGCAGGTGCTGTCACTGCGGTGAGACGGCGCCGGCACGGGGCACGGCACCGCTCGTCACCCGGCGCCATCCCCGCTCCCACGGCCGGGAGCAGGAGCTGGCAGTGCAGGACCCGGGGCTGCCACCAGCCCTGCTCGAGTGGCTGCGGGCAGGGGACAGCGTCCCCGCATCCCTCCAGCTCCAACCATCCTCCTCCTCCTTCCCCAGCCCCTTTCCCACTGCCTCCGTCCCCACCCCCAGCCTGCTAATTTCGAGGCCCTATCGCTCCATCGGACTATTTATAAACCCAAGGTCTTTGTGACTTTAATAATAATAAAAAAAAAAACCCTCTGTGTCTAAAGCTCCAATGACAGAAGGGTTTGGCACCTTCTCTGACATCAGAGGCCGATAAGACGGTCTTATCTCCTCCGAGAGCCCCGCGAAGGTCCCTCCAGCGAGATAAGGCCAGCGCAGCTGTCGATAGAGGCTTTCATAGGCGAGGATTTAGATAAAAGAAAATGTGACGGGAGGGGGGTGGGGGAAGAAAGGGAACTTTCAAAGTCTCAGCCTGAATTGGGTCTGTGCCGCTCGCCTCGGCAGAACAATGAATAAAGGGGATTGCAGAAGCTGGCCTCTTGTTAGGAGAAGAAAGGGTCGTGTCTGCCGCCGCAGCGTGCGCATCCCTGCCCGGGCGCTAACGGAGCTGAGCACGCAGCCCGTCCCTAGCACGCGGCCTGGCTGGGGAATGGGAGCCAGCTGGGATAAAAAAACATAAAAAGGGGATTTGGGGGAGTGGGAGATGAGGAGGGGGCAGGAACAGGGATGCTACGGAGCCTTGTAAATGAGCCACACCAGAGCTCAGCATGGCAGCGTGGAACAGGGCAGCCTCAGAGCCACGTGGGCTTGGGAGGTGACAGCGGGGACAGGGATGGGGACAGGGATGGGGACAGGGATGGGGACAGGGATGGGGACCCCTGGGCACAGGCAGGAGGTTTCTGTTCAACCCCAAACGGGGAGAGGCGGCCGCAGCGGGGGCAGAAGGACGCACCGCTCAGCACCCACGGCCCGGTGCGGGAACGAGCTACCACGGGAAAGGTCACCCCGCGGTAAATCACGGGGAGCACGAGATAAAATACAGAGGAAAGTTTGACGACACCTTGCCGAGGGCAGCAATAAAGCACGGCGCCGCTGCCGGCCGCCCGTGACCTTCCCCTCGCCTGGCGAACGTCTCCGTCGGGGCCGGCCGAGCCGAGCGTGCCCCGCTCCCCTCCGCGCTCCAGCCCCGGGCCTTTCAGGGGGCCCTGTTAATAATTAAATGTTAATCTAAAAAGCAATTTTAGCTGCAGCGCTGCAGATCTGGTTAGAGATTACATTAGCATGTCAGAGTCAAGGGTAATTTTCTCTAACCCCTCTTGTGATCTCTAAAACCCGCGGATCTTAAAGCGACACCAGCTCCTCTGAGCGCAGCCGGGAGCTGGGTTTGTACCGGGGAGCGGTGCCAGAAGTGGCAGGACCCCGCAGCCAGGACCCCGCAGCCAGGACCCCGCAGCCAGGACCCCGCAGCCAGGACCCCACAGCCAGGACCCCGGTGTGCCACGAGCGGAGCCGCAGCCCCCGGGCTTGGGTTCACACCCGGCAGCCTGCTGGAGCTCGTCACAGCAAGGCCCCACCGCGAGGAGCGTCCCAGCTCAGGGCGTTCCCAGCACCTGGTTTATTCACGTTTATTCATTTTCCTGCTGCTTGCCCAGCTCGCGTGGTGGCAACGAACAGCCCGAGGCTGCAGAACAGCATTCAGGCCAGACCGACGGCCACGGGGACGCTTCCCCCACAGCTCCGTGCCCTGCCGGTGCCTTCTCGTCCCCGCGCACGCAGGACGGGGGCTGCGGCACAGCCTGGCGCTGCCTGGCCCCAGCATCACGTCGTGCCAGCCGCAACAAGCACCCGAGTGTCTGAGGAGCAAAGCAACGGGAGGGAGCTCTCAGCGCGCCCTGCCAGGGCCAGAGATGGAGCGGGACCCGCACGGGCAGAGAGCCCATTTGAAAAATGAGCATGAAACCCCCCAAAATTACCTTCTGCTCGGGAACGGGGCCACAGAGGCGGGGGTGACCCCGCGAGCCCAGCCCCGCGCAGGGGAACGGCGGCACGGAGCGCAAATTGAATCAGAAGACAGAAGTAAATTGCCTCCTGACTGTTACAAATGACCTGATGGAAGAAATAAGGTATCAGATGTGTACGTAACAATGGAATTAAAAAAAAAAAAAACAATTCAAGTGCTATTGAGCATTCGCAGACATCCTCGCGAAGGACTAGGGCGGCCTGGTTAAATTTATGTGTCAGCTTTAAGGAGGCCTCTCGTCAAATGAGCTATTTTGGGCAGAGATTAAAGATCTATTTTAGCTGTGAGCGGGAACAGCTCTCCCTAACAGGTTAATGATGATTCTGGAAAGCGGAGCAGCCCCGTGCCCCTGCGCTGTCTGTGGCCCCAGGAGCATCCCCGTGCCGGGGGGGCTGGGACGCGGTGTGAGGGTCCCCGTGCTGCTGCCCACGCCCCCAAAACCTCTCTGTGTCTCGGTGCTGCACGAGCCCCATTCCCCCTCGGGTGCTGAGCTGGGGTCTCCATTCCTGGTGCTGACATCCTCCTTGCAGCCTGGTCGTGCCCTGGGGATGCTCCCGCTGAGCACCCACCGATGGCACCCCATGGCCGTCCCGCTCGACATCCCCAGCCCTGCTGCAGCTGGATTCAGGCACTCTGCCAGCGTCGGGTCGGGACAGTTTGGGTCCCGGGGAGGTCCCTGTCCCGTGGGGAGCTGCTGTAGGACACCTGCAGGCAGCACGTGCTGGATTACCAGGGCTTATCTCGGGCAGGCTCAGGAGCATCGCCCACACCGGCAGCACAGAGCCAGAGGTGGGGAGGAGCGGCCGAGCACGTGTCGGCTGCGGGAACAGGCACACGCTCGTGCCAAGGCAGTCGCTACGTGGGACGGGAACAAAACCAGCAAAGAGGCCGCCCTTCACCTCTTGTTCTCCATCAGAAACCAAATCCCACAGTCCAACACCGTGCCTCGACCCTGCACGCCTCTGTGGCAACACACATGGCACCGAACAGCCCAAACGCCCACGGCTTCCCGGGGAGCCCCCGGAGCAGCAAAGGGACCTGGGCACGAGGGGATGTGATCACAGCTGGCAGCAGCTTGGGGACCTGGGGCTCCACGTGTGCCACGAGACCTGGCAGCCCCGGCGCGTGTCCGGCCACGGTGCCCAGCACCCCTGGCCTCCCCCAGGGCCGCCCCGTGCCGCCCGTCCGGCGGCACCGCGCACGGCGAGGGCAGGCGCGCGCCGCGCGGTAATTACAGCCCCGAGTGGCGGAGCTGTGAAAGAATCTAACGAAGGAATCCAGGGTAGATCGCGCTGCCGAAATTACTATAATCAAAGGCTTTCACAAAGGCTTCAAATGCAACCAATTACCCTGAAAGGCAAGGCAAGAAAGAAAACAAATTAACGTGTTTGCACAGAGCCCGGCGGCGGCGCACGCACTGCCCCGCACCCTCCGCGACCCCGGCCCGGCCGCTGCTGTCCCCGCGTCCCCCGGCACACAAAGGGGCTCTGTGCCGGCGCGGCGGTGGTGGCACAGCCCGGGGTTGCGGGGCGGCCGCGGGACAGACCCCGCCACGGCTCCTTTCACCGCCGCGGCTCTTTTCAGTGTGCCGGGCCCTCAAAGCATGCATTGAGGCCAGCCCCGCGCCTCCCCGCCGACAGATGGGAGGCTATTCACCGCGCCGGCTCCCAGAGCCCTCCCGGCCCCCCGTGCCCGCCGCCCTCGCCTAATTAAGTTATGCTTCGTCTGTGCTGCGAGTCTGGGGGGGGGGGGGGGGGGGAAGGAAAAGGGAGGAAAAAAAAAATCAACTTCTTTCTTTTAATATTTAAAGAGAGTCCGTCACCCTGAGTCTATTCTGTAATACAAAGCTCTGGGGATTTAAACCCTCCTCACCCGGAGAGACGGAAATGAATGGCGCTCTTTAATGAGCCAGTTCGGCAGAAAAGATAGATTTCTGAGATTACTGTAGGAATTCTTATAATTGATGTGTACTTTTGTAACAAGGATTATGCCACCATCCGGCCAAGCAATTCCGGCTCTTCCCCCCCTCCGGAGCTCGCCCCGCGCTTCGGGGTTCGCCGCACGCCTTCCCCGGGGAGAGGAGCGAGCCCGAGCCCCTGCGGGGGGAGCGAGGCGGAGTAGGGGGGGGCGGAAAAAGCTCCCGCTAAAGAAAAATTAAACAGGCTTTTCTTATTTAGCCGTAGATAATGCAACGCAGCCACTGAATAGGAAAATAAGGCATCTATCAAGATTTATATATTTGTTTTACAAAGGCCTACTTTCTCCTGCCTATTCTGCGAGGCCAGATGAGCTGCTGAATGCGGAGTAATTAAAATGAACACAGAACAATACACGAGCCCTCTGAAGAACGCGGAGTTTCCCTTTTATGTTTATAGCAATTGTATGAAAATGTACAACACGGAATGGCAACAGCTGACAGCCGAGATGAAGCAGACATGATTGCGAGTTGGCTTCCTCCCGCAGCTGATTGGCATTAATTGTGCGCGTTTGCAAAGCAGAACAGAAAGTCTGACATTAGCTTCAAGCGAACATTTCTTTCTAATAGTCTTAATGATTACGACGAGGGCTGATGATCATTGCGGTGCGTTAACGGCCCGGGGAGCGGCTGTGCGGCTCCTCCCAGCTGTGCCGGGCTGGCCCTGGCCCTGTCCCCAGCCCTGTCCCCGTGGGGACAGTGCCCAGCAGGGGCTGCAGGCACCAGGGGTGGACCCAGGCTCCAGCGCTGCCCCAGGACCCCAGGACACGGCCGCATCCTGAGCCAGGGCGGACGAGGGGAGCCTGGTGCGGGATGGGCTGGGGCAGGGGACGCTGCCCGCGCGGCTGCCGGGCAAAGACAGGAAAGCAGCGTGCAAAAAACCCGCATGCAGCAGCAGAGCCCGTTATTAGAAGCTGATTAATTAAACCTAATCCGAGTTTTCATCACAGACTTCTTGCTGGGCGGGGTGCTTTGTCGGACGTCCTTTTCATGCCCTGTGCTGGCGGCACGGCAGCGGGAGGCAGAACCCAAACCGGGAGGCTCCGAGCCCGGCCACGGGACGGGGCACCGGTGCCAGACACGCAGGGATCCCCAGCCCTGAGCCCCCTGGGTTTACACAGGAGGAAAAAAAACCCAAACCCACGGCCAACGGGAGCACAGCACCACGGGGTGCAGGCAGCCGGTTATCCCGCTGGGACGGGGCTGCAGGTGACAGCAATGCCACCCGCCTGGCCACGAAGCCTGGCTGTCAGCGGGGCCCCGCGCCCCTCCCGGCAGCAGGCGAAGCTCCGTGGGTTCCCAGGCCATAAACTCGACGGCGAGCAGCCAGGAAACATTCACACGGCGTGCGCACGGCCCCTGCTTTATCGGCCGTCCCCTCGTAAAGCTCAGGGCTCCCACGACAAACCAGGGCTGCCTCGAGGTGCCATTTGTGGTGCTGACGCAGGCGCACGAGGCGCTGCCTCAAGTCACCCTCCGCCACGTGCTGTCCGTCAGCCTGGGCGATGCTCGGGGCTGCCAGGACATGGACACCATCCTCCTGCTCCCCGGGTCGGATCCTGCCCAGCCCCGTGGTCCTGGGGTCATCCCTCAGCCCTCGGGGCCAGCCACAGCTCCGCACCTTTCCAGGCTATTTACGGCCAATGCATCGCTCGGCTCTGGGAATCCCCGGACCCATCATTTATTCCCAGATGAGAAGAAATCAAGGCACGAGCCCCCTCCTCCTCTCCTTCCCCCAAAAAAGTCTGTAAAGAAGAGCTATAAAAGCGGCTCGTTATCTCACCTAGCGAGGCTCAGACTGTATGTTATTGCTAATTGGGTATAACATCCTTGTCTTGTTCTGCTCTCTGAAGCTAAATCAAGAAAGCACCACTGCTGCGAACTAATTATATCTCTGGACTGCAGACTCCAGCTTGTCTTTCCCTTTATTGAGTTAAAAAATGGTCACTAACCTTAATCTCTCATATCCCCAAGCATTACAGCTGCTGAAAAACTGCCGCTTCCACCCGGTCTGTGCCGGGAAAGCCGGAGCACGTGGCCGGAGGGGGCTGCTCCTCGGGGAGGAGAGGAGCCCCCAGCACCGTGCACCAGACACGTCCCATGTCCCCCACGGGACCCCAGCTCCTGGCTCCGCTGTGCCCACTGTGGCCCCACGGCACTCGTGTCCCCTCGCCACCGAGCCTCCAGCAGAGGCAGCCCGGGGCTGTGCGCCCCCGCTCGCTGCTGCTTCCTGGCTTTTCCTTCTCAAGGGAAGCCCGAGCTGCTTTTGTGAGGATTTGGAGTAATCGTGGCCCGCAGCTCGGTAGGAAGGGTGGTAGACGGCAGCACCAGGACCACGTGCAGCAGGGACACCGGGCACTGCTCCGGGCCCCCCAGCGGGGCTCAGCGGTGCCGGGTCAGTGCCCGAGCTGCGGGAAGCACCTGCCCTTCCTGGGAACACTTTCTCCCTTTTTCTCCAAAAGATGGGGGTGAGGCTTCGTTTCTCTCCCTGCCACAAGCATCCCTTAACAAACGGACACGTCCCTGACTATTAATTAACCTGAACCACTTAAGACAGCCTTCCGCTCGTCAGCTTTAAGGGCCAGCTCTTCGCAGCAAATCCAGCGATGCGCAGACGTAGGCTGCTTACGTGGAGCAGGGGACGAAGGCGAGCGGGGTGCCCTGGGCCAGCCCAGGCCATGCCAACGACCCCCCCCTGCTCAGCACCACTAATGGCAGGATTTACACCACGCAATTAGCCAGGATGCACGGCTACAAGCGGTGCGGGGTGGGCACGGCACAGGGCTCGCACTGCTGCCGAGTGCCCCCCGCCACCGCCACTTCCCCCACCGCTCCCTTGTCGTGCGAGCGCAGCTGACCGAGAAAGCAGCATGAATATTTATCTCTGACAGCTAAATCTCTCCACTGCAGGGTATTAAGGCTTTATTAGTGTTTGGTTACCACCGATGAGGAGCCAGCCCTCGCTCTAGCCCGGAGCACGGCAAAATGACCCGCGAGAGGCAGATGGTGCGAGGCTGGAGCATCCCCGACCCCAACATGTGCCTGCCCCCACTGGGACGGGGGGGTCACGGGCCTCAGCCCCGTGCACAGGGCTCCCAGTGCCACCGTGGCACGCTGCCACCTCGCCCTTCTCGCCCAGCCCCTCTGCGCCCCCAGCCCCACGGTGTGGCCGCCTTCCTGGGGTTTGCCCCGCTGCGCCGCGCAGGATGGGACGTGACTTGCCGCTTTGGGTTAAAACACTGCTCTGTTCTCTCTTTAGCAAAAGGAGTCCCAGGGGCTATAAAAATTCCCAGCAGGCTCTTGTCAGTCTCAGGTCATTAACTTTCTTTCATTGGGAGTTTGTTTACAGGCAGCCATAAATAGCGGCGCCCGCGCTGTGCTGCGGGCCGGGGCTGCCGGAGGGAGCAGGGCGCAGCACCCCGGGGTACCGGGTGCTCCCCAGCACCCTGCCCCGATTACTGACCCACCGAGGGCATCGACACCCCCCTGTCCTCAGCTGCCCTCCTGCGACCACATTTCCCCTGTGCCTGGGGAACTGCCCCATGTCCTTGCCGGACAGGGCCGCCCCTGTCCCCGCACACAAGGCGGGTCCCGTGATGCGCTGCAACTCCCCTCACCGGGCTCTGCCCTGACCTCATCCAAGGGGAAAAATTAATTACCAGCTCGTCAGCACACCACAGGAGGCTGTGGGGGCAGTCACCAGATGCCTCCCAGAGTGTCTGAGAGCATGGACCCATTGTGTCCCCAACCCGACGTGTCCCCAACCCGACGTGTCCCCAACCCGACGTGTCCCCAACCCGACGTGTCCCCAGGCCGCCTCTCCAGCCTCCATCCCCTCCATTTGGCACCGTGGTGTTTCACCAGCCCGGCCGGAGCAGAGGCAGCAGCCCAGGGAACCAAGCCCAGGCTGCTTTGGTTCCTCCACCTCCATGCTTCCTCGGCACGGTGCCGGAGCACCCACACACCCAGCCCAACGAGTAGGGACGACCCCAGTGCCCACACACCCCAGCACCACGAGCACATCCCGCACCAGGAGCGCATCTCCCACCGGGCTGAGGAGCCGTGTATCAGCAACAGGCTCTCGTGCACCTTCTGGCTCACATCCCTCGCCCAGGGCTCCCACGGGACTGCCGGGATCGGGAGCATTATCAGAGCCGAGCACAGCGTGCAAAGCCACCAGCTGCAGCTCCAGCAGATACGGGACCGGGCAGCCCATCGGTGCCAGGGTTTGGCGAGGCTGAGCCGCAGGTTATTTGCTCCCCCAGCCAGGTCTTTGCTCCCCATCCCAGCTCGCTGGAATGGCCACCACGGAGGGGAGCCTGGGGCTCCCACCTCATCAGCCTAGCTGGGCTGGGGAGCTACGGGCACAATTAGCACAGCCGGGCAGGGTCTGTGCCGGGCCGGGAGCTCCCCTTCTTTTATTTCGCAGGGCATCCAAAGAAGCCAGCTGATGCTTTGTGCGCCCTGGGATGGGGCTGGGCCGGCGGAGCACGTGGGGAGAGGTGGGGGCTGCACAGCCGGGCTGGAAGAGCCGAAAAGCCCAAGTCAGGCACAGCGCGGGGACTTCTGTGCTTCCGCCAGGCCCCAGGAGAGCAGGGCCCGGCCAAAAACCCCCAGCTTCATTGCTCACGGTCCCCCCACGTCTAGGGAAATATCTATATTTTAAACCACACGCTCGCACAACCTGTAATCAGAGCAACACAAATAGCCCCTGCTTCCCATGTAAATTAAAAACACCCATTAGGCAGATTTCAAAAGATGTCAGTAGGCTTATAATTATACACGACATCCTTCCGAGATAAAAGCGATTACCGGGGATGCAAATCACTTAGCAACCAATCAGTGCCCCCAGAGTGCAAAGCACTGACCAGCCATCCATTTTCGCCTCGTCCTTTTATTCCCCGCATCGAGCAAATACAAACACAGATAAAGAGAGGCACAATAGCTCTTGACACGCAAATAGGTTAACATAATAAAGCCAGCTTTAGCCGGCTCACTCGAGGGAGAAAAGCAATTCTCAGGCAAGCAGGAGGTAATAAAACAGGGCTTTTGTGTTCCTGGCTCCCATTCTCACCCCTGCGCCAGCTTTGCTGCATTAGCTGATAGGCATCGCGGTTTGATTGAATTACCTTTCATGAATATTAGCTTTTTGAGGAATGCGCAGGCAGAAGAGAAAGAAGAAATGTCTTATTTTTGCATGCATGCGCCCGCTGCAGACGGACATGCGGCTGCACAGAGGCCGGGGGCCGGGAGCGGTGCCCCGGCAGCTGCAGCCCCCCCCCCCCCCCCCCCCCGAGCCCACCCCGCAGCTGCAGCGTCCCCGCAAGCTTCAGGGGGTGCTCGGCCGTGCACAGCACCCCCCGTGCCAAAGCTCGGGCAGCACCGGCACAGGGTCTGATCCTGCCCGGAGATGCTGCTGGTGCCCCCCGAGCCGTGCAAGGAGGGCAAAGGCTGAGCAGACCCCAAGGGTAACGGGGAAAGGGGGCAAACCGAGGCCACGCTCGCTCCAAAAGGAGCCACCAGGACCACGAGGCTCCCGCCATGGCCTCGTCTCCCCAGCACACACCGGCTCCGAGAAAATGCACCGGGACGTGGCCGGCCCCCCAGCTTCGCCGCCCGCTTCCCGCAAACCAGCCGGGGGCACGCAGCAGGGCAAGGAACCAGCTCCGGGCAAAAAGGAGCTGGCAGGGTGCGGGAGGGCAGCACTGATCCTGCACAGGAGGGGGGCACAGGGGCAGCCTGGGGACATGGGAGCCGGGGGACCCTGGGGGAGGAGCTGCGGCCCTTCCCCAGGCAGGGCAGCAGATTGCAATTAAAAACCAGGCGAGACCAGGCTCGTCCCCAGCTTGCTCGGGGCTGGAAGCGTGGTTCAGGTGCAAATAGGACGGAGAACCAGAGGGTCTCAAAAGCGAGGAGGTGTCGCAGCTCCCCCGCAGGGGCTCCGCGGCAGCCGCCGGCGGCTGTTGGAGCAGCAGCACTGTCTCTCCGTGGCGTTCCCGGCTCCAGCCTCGGGATAAATATTCACAGCGAGAGGTTTCAATTTTTAATGCCACGGTCGGCTGAGACAGGCCCATCTCGCAGCCGGCGCAGACAAGGCGCCCCTCCATTGCTGACCTACTAAACTGCCGAGCGAGCCTTCCGCGAGGACGGGAGCACACACACCGCGCTCCTGCGGATGAAGAATTGCCTTCCCTTTCCCCGCTCTAAACACAAGGTCACAGCAAGGCCCCGGAGAGCTTTGCTCTCCTGCCAGCGGCCTCGAGGCAGCCTGACCCAGCAGCGGGCGGCTCGCCCCGGGAAAACCCACTCCTGGAAGCCGTACACGATTCCAAAGGGACGCAGCCCCTATAGACACGGGGAGAAAAATGCTCAGAGAGGACCGGCCGGGCAGGGATGCTCCCCACATCCATCCTGCCCCGGCACGACTGCCTTTGCCGGCGGCACGTGCCCCACGCTGGGCACGCCAAGAGGTAAAACCCCACAGCAGAGACACGGAGAGGTGGCAAAGCTGCACCCCACAAAATCCGTACGAATAAGACCCGAGGTGCTCCTCACCGAGGCACAGGCCCTGCCGTGCTGCCCGCAGAGCCCCAGGGCAGGCAGCTCCCATACTCCACACATTGCCCTCCAAGCCGTGTGTGCCCACCCAGGCGGGCTGCCCACGGCCACCAAGCGAGAGCACCCATCACATGCACCCATCCACGCACCCTCACCGGTGTGTGCACCCTGCAGAGCTCCCGGCACGGCCACCCTGACACCAGGACCCAGGCGAGCCGCCGCTGCCAAGCACCAGGCGAACGCAGCCCCGGCCAGCACCGAGCACGGTTCCACTGCTGCCTCTCCTCGGGGACACAGCGGGAGTGGAGCAGCAGCTCCCTGCACCCAGCTTTCCATCTTCCCCTGCTTCCTCGGTGATTACGGCATGCCCGTGAGCTCTCGGCTCTGCCCAGGACCAGATCCGGGTGCCTCGCTCCACATCCCCGCAGCAGATGATGCCCGGTGCCTCGGCTCCGATCCCAACGCCGACGGTCCCGGGGATGCCGCGGAGCCTCTCCTCCAGCCCCGGGGCTCTGCCGGGTGCCTCGCAGGGAATTCATCTCGTCCGCGGCCGGCTCCGCTCCGCCGCCGCTACCTGACACCGGGAGGAAGCTCTTCCATAACCACGGCAGGGGCGCTCCCGGCTGTCCGCGCTCCTTTGTGGCCGGCTGTATCCACGGCCGAGGGGGTTCGGGCGGCCTCGCTCCGCCGCCGGTCGCTGGAGGAGCTCCGGGGGCTGGGACCGGTCCCCGCCGCCCGCTCCCCACC